>NC_091589.1:6600294-6602794 GCF_042767895.1 Penaeus vannamei
TTATTATTATTATTATTACTATTATCATTATCATTATTATTATTATCATCGTTATTATTGTTATTATTATTATTATTATTATTATTATTATCATCATTATTATTATTATTATTATTACTATTATCATTATTATTATCATTATTGCTATTATTATCATTATCATTATTATTATCATTGTTATTACTATTATCATTATCATTATCGTTATCATTATTGTTAATATCACTATCATCATCATCATTGCTGTTATTTTTATTAATGATGTTGTTACTATTAGGGCTATCATCATTGTTATTACTATCATCATCAACGTTATAGTTATAATAATTTTTATTATCTTTTGTTATTGTTACTATCGTAATTGTTATCATTATTATCATTATTATCATTATCAATATCATTATTGTTATCATTGTTATTATTATCATCATTATCATTATTGTTGTTGTTGTTATCATTATTATCATTATTATCATTATCAATATCATTATTGTTATCATTGTTATTATTATCATCATTATCATTATTGTTGTTGTTGTTATCATTATTATTATTGATATTGTTGTTATTATTATTATTATCATTATCAATATTGTTGTTGTTATCATTCTTTATTATTGTTGTTATCATCAGTTATCATTATCATTATTTTTATTATTGTTATTATTATTATTATTATTATCATTATTATCATCATCATTATTATCATTGTTATTATTATTATTATCATTGTTAACGTTATTTCTGTTTTCATTGTTATAGTTATTATTATCTTCATTTCACGAATGGTAATAAAAGTAATGATATTAATGACAATTCTTTTCATTATTATCATTATAAGTAGTAGTAGTATCATCATTATCACTTTCATCATCATTATATTATCACTATTATCAAAATTATTATCATCTTCATTACTGTTATTGTTGTTGTTTTAAATTATCATTACTGTTCTATCAATATCATTGTTATTTCTATTAAAAGAAAAGAAAAGAAAGAGAAAAAAGAGAATAAAGCGAAAAAAAATCATAAAAAAGAAAAGAAAAGAATAAATGAAAATGAAAATAAAAAAAAACATCGAAAAAAAGACAATCAGGAAAAGAAAAGAAAAGAATAAATGAAAATGAAAATGAAAACAAAAATCGAAAAAAAGAAAATCAGGAAAAGAAAAGAAAAGAATAAATGAAAATGAAAATGAAAAAAAAATCGAAAAAAAAAGAAAATCAGAAAAAGAAAAGAAAAGAATAAATGAAAATGAAAATAAATAAAAAAATCCTTTGCTTCTCAGTCAACACCGAAGGACCATGCAGACACTGCGGAGATGGAGAGTTTGCAATACGTGACTTTGTCTCTCGTATTGCAGTGTTGCAGGCGCGTGCTTAGTCATTCTGGGAAAAGGAAGGAGGGTGGAAGGGAGGGAAGGAGGGAGGGAGGGAAGGAGGGAGGGAGGAAGGGAGGGAGGGAGGGAGGGACGGAGAGTGGAAGGGAAGAAGGGAGGGAGAGTGGAAGGGAAGGAGGGAGGAAGGGAGGGAGAGAGGGAGGGAGGGAAGGAGGGAGGGAGGATGGGAGGGATGGTGGAAGAGGGAGGAAGGGAGGGAGGGAGGGAGGGTGTGGGAGGGAGGGAGGGATGGATGGAGGGAGGGTGGAAGGGAGGGAGGATGGGAGGGAGGGAGGGTGGAAGAGGGAGGGAAGGAGGGATGGTGAAAGAAGGAGGGAAATTGGAAGAAGGAGGGAAATTGGAAGAAGGAGAGTGGAAGAGGGAAGGAAGGAGAGTGGTAGAGGATGAGAGGGCAAGAAGAAAGGGAGGGAGAGAAGGGGAAAGCAAGAATGCGAAGAATAAAAGAGAGGAGTAAAGAAGAAGGGGAGAGAAAGAGAAAGACAGAGAGAAAGAGAGAGAGAGAGAAGGGGAAAACAAGACAGACAGAAAAAAATCAACCAGATGGGAGAGAAGATAAGCTGAATGAACAAGACTAATTAATAAAAGAAAAAAACAACAACTAAGAGAGAGAAAAAAAATCGAAAAGATCGGGAGGCTAGCACAGGAAGATAAAGAAACAAACAAACAAAGTATAAACAAAACAAAAACACCGAGCTCTCTATACGAAAAAGAAGGGGAAAATATATTCCTTAAAAGTTAGCGAAGTCCCTAAATGATGGATCGCTTCGAGAACCGCCGGAGGATCGAATTCCACAAGACAAGGTGATCGCCTTCCTCTTTCGTATGCATAGTAAGAAGAAAAGTTAAGTTACCCCTCAACACACTCTCGGTTTTGATGCCTTACCCCTATCGACGCTTTTACTCATTTTTTAGCATATATTTCTGTATTTCTTTAATTCAGAACCCTTGTTTTTATTTCGCTTCGTTCGGATATCTCACCAGGAAGAAGTTTAAGATCTGTGGAAGATGGAAATGAGTCTCAAATTATTGCTAATCATGATGATACTCCGTTTTCTACACGGTTGAAAGTATTAACGTCTGAGAGAAAATGGGAAATACTTC
>NC_091589.1:6630294-6632794 GCF_042767895.1 Penaeus vannamei
GAGAAAAAGGGGGAAGAGGAGAGAAAACAACGACGGAACGGAAGGGCAAAGAAAAAGAATAACAAAGAAGGAGAGAAGGAAAGGAAGAGCGAGAACGGGGTAGGGGGAGGGAGGGAGGGAGGGCAACACCGGCATTAATCTCAACCCCTTTCCTTCCCCCTCCCCACCCTCCCCACCCCCCCACCCACCCCCACCCCCACCCCCTAAGGCGTATGCGAACCTTGGCCATGGTTGAAAAGTGAGAGTATGTGCGCGAGTGTGTATATAAGGCAGCCGCAGCGTCTTGGAAGACACCAGTGCCTCTGCAACCATGTCTTTCAAGGTAGGTAGCGGGAAGTTCGCGAAATTATAGTTTTTTTTTATATATAGTTTTATAGAAAATTATAAATAATAAAGCTTTATAGAAGAGGAGTGATTTTTTCAGGGAGTTCGCGAAATTATAGTTTTTTTTATAGTTTTATAGAAGATGAGTGATTTTTTGCAATGTTATAGTTTATAATAAAGATGAGTAATTTTTTTTAACCTCTGCAACCATGTCTCTCAAGGTAGGTAGCGGGAGTTCGCGAAATTATAGTTTTTTATATAGTTTTATAGAAAACGAGTGATTTTTTTTCAGGGAGTTCGCGAAATTATAGTTTTTTTTATATAGTTTTATAGAAAATGAGTGATTTTTTTCAGGGAGTTCGCGAAATTATAGATTTTTTTATAGTTTTATAGAAGAGGAGTGATTTTTTTTTCAATGTTATAGTTTATAATAAAGATGAGTAAGTTTTTTTTAACGTCTGCAACCATATATCTCAAGGTAGTTTTTGTTATAGTTTTATAGAAGAGGAGTGAGTTTTTTAGTTATAGTTTATAATGGTTATAGTTTTTCTTATAGTTTTTTATAGTCTCTAAAGGCAGGTAGCGATGAGAATTTATAGTATTTTTTTTATAGTTTTATAGATGAGTGAGTTTTTTAAATGTTATTTCTGTTGTTTTTTATTTGATTTTTATTTTTTAAGAGTCATTTATTTTTGTAATACTTGTTTCCTTGCTTGGAGTTGATGCTAAAGTAAATAATAATAATAATAATAATAATGATAATAAATGGAGACGATAATTTTCATATTTCCAATCCTTACATATTTATCAATCTCATATATTCATCATAATCGATCTATTTATTCCTTTAATTATCTATTTACATTATCTATTTTTTTTCTCTTTCTCCAGATCGCCGTCATCGCTTGCCTGGCCGTCGTGGCTATTGCTGATCAGTCCCCCTACCCCGCCCCCCCTGCCTACGCTCCCCCCGCCCCCCCTGCCTACGCTCCCCCCGCCCCCTACCACCCCCCACCCAAGGCATACCACGCTGAGCCCGATTACCCGGATGTAAGTATGAATGCGTGATGAATAAATTTGATAAGTTGAAGAAGTTTCGTTGGTCGTGTGTAAATGTGGACGAGATTGTGTAAGTGTGTGATGAGGTTGTTCTTGTGTGGATCGTTTTTTTTTGTGTGTGTGTGTGTGTGGTAGACTTGTGTAATTTGGAGGTATTTTAGTGGATTATTAATGATATTTAGTTATTTTTTGGTTGTTGATCTTATTTTGTTTGTTTCGGAATTTTAAAAAAATCGTTGAAGTTACATATTACAAGTGCTACATATTACTCTATATATACTTCCGATATTCTGGAAAAAAACATTCAATTGGTGATGCAAATTTTCAAGTTGTACGTGTTCAGATGAAGATTTACGGAACAGCGTTTCTAAACAGCTTTTCATTCACGTGTGTACTTCATTCATGATGTCGTTGTCCCCCTCAGGTCCCCCCGAAGTACAACTACAACTACGGAGTCGCCGACGGCTACTCCGGCGCCAACTTCGGCCACTCGGAGTCCCGCGACGGCTACAAGACCGAGGGCAGCTACACCGTCGACCTCCCCGACGGCCGCAAGCAGACCGTCAAGTACGTGGACAACGGCGACGGTCTCGTAGCTGAGGTGACCTACGAGGGCGAGGCTCAGTACCCCGAGTACAAGCCCACCTACAAGCCCGCTCCCCCCGCCTACGGCCCCCCTCCCCCCACCTACGCCTAAGAATCTCGTAGGCTGAGGTCCAAGTCTTCGATCGTCAACAGAGAAACAGAGTCTATTTTGTTATCTTATTTATTGTGCCATCTGTGGAATGTGCTAATAAATATTTTTATATATAAATTTAATCTTTTTCTTACGTCTTCTCATGGAGTGTCAAGACCTTTCTTTATAATGAAATGAAAACAATTCAGATCATAAGAGAAGCCCATCGGACTTCAGTTTACGTGGAACTTTATATAGATGACTTAAAAATCATTTCCATAAAGACATACATCTATAGGAACATTCTGAAAATATTTCCATGACAGATTCTACTCGGTTTTCAAATTATAGAATTCAGCATTGTACCCATACACTCACACTGAACAAACAAAAATTCAAAAATTGTTATGCACAATCGGCATTACTATAGAGATTGAAGAT
>NC_091589.1:6640294-6645294 GCF_042767895.1 Penaeus vannamei
TCTAGATTATCGTGCGGTAATTAATTCTTTGATGTGTGTGTGCGTGTGCGTGTGTATGTATGTGTAGTACACACACTCTAGATTATCGTGCGGTAATTAATTCTTTGATGTGTGTGTGCGTGTGTGTGTGTGTGTATATGTTGTACACACACTCTAGCTTATCGTACAATAATTAGTTCTTTGATGTGTGTGTGCGTGTGTGTGTGTATGTATGTGTAGTACACACACTCTAGATTATCGTACGGTAATTAATTCTTTGATGTGTGTGTGTGCATATATGTAGTACACACGGTCTAGATTATCGTGCAGTAATTAATTTTTTGATGTGTGTGTGCGTGTGTGTGTGTATGTATATGTTGTACACACACTCTAGATTATCGTGCGGTAATTAATTCTTTGATGTGTGTGTGCGTGTGTGTATATGTTGTAAACACACTCTAGATTATCGTATAATAATTAGTTCTTTAGTGTGTGGGTGTGTACGTATGTGTGTGTATGTATATATAGCACACGTACTCTAGATTACCGTACAGTAATTAGTTCTGTGGTATGTGTGTGAGCGTGCGTGTGTGTGTATGTGTATTTTAGATTATCGTACAATAATTAACTCTGCGGTGCTTGTGTGTGTGTTAAATACATACAGATATATGTATAGATGAATATATGACATCATATCCTTCTCTTTACATTATCCACCTGTTGATTAATCGGGAAGAACTAATAAACTCACCGTTCACAGTTTCCGGAATCCTTCTCAGGTATCTGCACAGTTGGCTAAAGCAGTCCCAACCCTGTTACTTTCGCTCAAGATGTAGCACTTTCACAGGAGCAATGGCTTAATTTGCTACTGTCAGGACGAGCGTGGGTAGTAGGCATGCGGGTCATATGTCGCAATAGTAAGTAGTATTATATAGATAGGACATTGATCACTTCATCACAAAATTGAAGTAATCGGAAGTTTTAGAGACAAATGTACATTTATAGTGCTTCTCAAAGATAAATGCACGTAGCAAGAATATACATATATATGTAGCATGTACAATAAACATAGATAATATTCGACAGCTACCCCTTCGTCAATCTCGGCCACTCGGAGTCCGGCGACGGCTACAAGACCGAGGGCAAGATATGCATATGTATATGCACACACACACACACACAAATATGTTTATATATATATATATATATATATATATATATATATATATATATATATATATACATATACACACACATGTACATATATATATATATATATATATATATATATATATATATATATATATATATATATATATATATATATACATGTGTGTTACATACATACATATATATATATATATATATATATATATATATATATATATATACATATATATACATATATATACATATATATACATACATACATACATATATATATATATATATATATATATATATATATATATATATATATATAAAACACATGTAGATATAACACCCACACACCCACACATATATATACATACATATTCATATATATACATATATATATGTATAAGAGTGTGTGTGTGTATGTGTGTGTGCGTGCTTGTGTGTGTGTGTTTGCGTATGTTTGTGTGTATGTCTGTATACATACACATACACTTATATGAATATATATATATATATACATATATATGTATATATGTATGTATATCTACATGAACATGTATATATATACATACATGCATACATATGTGAATATGCATTTATACGTATATATACATACATAAATATATACATATATGAATACACACATTTTAATATATACATATATATATATATATATATATATATATATATATATATATATATATATATATATATATATAAACACACACGCACACACACACACACACACACACATGCAACATATTATGGTTATTTGTTTGTGGCTTTCGTGTGTGATTGTGTGTTTATGCATATATATCTACACACACATATACATGGGTGTGTGAATAATTTTTTCATACAAGAATAAATATTATATATATATAAATATATATATCATCTATCTATACGTGTGTGCACGAGTAATTGTGCCTGCATATATACATGTATTAATGCATGTATTTCTATGCATGTAAATTATCAGGCTACATATCAATGTACTATATCCATTAATCCATTTCTATAGGCATAGCCTTTCCCTTCTTAAATATCCTTCTAATCCTCAGCCAGTGTTGCCAGCGCGAAGGGAAAGAGAGAGTTCGGGTTTGTGTATATAAAGCCTCAGCTGGTCGTTGGCAACATCATTACCGTCGCCGCCATGTCTCTCAAGGTAGGCCCGCTGGCTAGGCTTGATGACAATGTATATATATACATATATGTCAATTTCTATTTACTTAGTGATATTTCTTTGCAAATCTACATTGTATAGAGCATATTTATGTGATACATACATACATATATATGTATATATATATATATATATATATATATATATATATATATATATATATATGTACACACACACACACACACACACACACACACACACACACACACATATATATATATATATATATATATATATATATATATATATATATATATATATAGTATATAAGCATATACTATGTGTGTATTGTTAGGTATCTGGCAAGTTAAGCATTATCTTATGCCCATATACTGAATAAACTAATGTTGAAATGAAATCATACAAATTCATTCAGAATCTCTACAATTGGTGGAGCAAGCAGCCTGAATATTGTTTTAAGTATTTTATCTTGCGCTTGTAACCAAAAGGACTAAATGTAAGATCCACAAAGTTTGAGAAAACGATTGCTTTTTGACTGAATTTTAGATCGCCGTCGTCGTTTGCCTGGCTGTTGTGGCCGCAGCTGATCAGGCCCCCCACCCCCCACCTCCCGGCCCCTACCACCCGCCACCTGCCCCCTACCACCCCCCGCCACCTGCCTATCACAGAGAACCACACTATCCTGATGTAAGTGATGTTGAGATTCTTTTCCGTGTTTTGAATTATAAGAAAAATATATTTCAAATTGGGGACCTACTATTTCTTATATTCTGACTTTTTTTTCTCTCTCTCTCTTTTTCTGTTTAGTATTATGACTTTCAATAGCGTCATCTCTCTGTGCTATACTTATATCTTTTCAATAACACAAAGTGACTTCTTTATAACTGATTTGGATATTACAAAAGTCGCTTCCTATTATGATCTTTATTATTATTATTCATTTAGATATACTTACATCTTATTTGTCCTCCTTACAGGTCCCACCCAAGTACAACTACAACTACGGCGTCGCCGACGGCTACTCCGGCGCCAACTTCGGCCACTCGGAGTCCCGCGACGGCTACAAGACCGAGGGCAGCTACACCGTCGACCTCCCCGACGGCCGCAAGCAGACCGTCAAGTACGTGGACAACGGCGACGGTCTCGTAGCTGAGGTCAGCTACGAGGGCGAGGCTCAGTACCCCGCGCACACCCCCGCCTACAAGCCCGCTCCCCCCGCCTACCCCCCTCCTCCTCCTGCGCCTTATGCATAGATATTTGTTATCGCTATTACTCTTCATATGTTGAAAATTCGTTGTGTTTTTTGAAATCTCATATCATATTCCCTTCATATCTCATCACCACTCAAGTTACATTTCACTGAACTTTCATGTTTTCTTGGATATTCCTGAAAATAAATAATCATAAGTATTTTGTATTTTTACTTGACCGATGTTTTATCTATTCACTGTTACCACCATTACGGAAAATGTTAGCAATCAACATTTACTTGCACGCAATGTATATGTAATGGCAATGTGACAAAAAGAAAGAAAGAAAAAACACACTGCAAATATTGTAGCTTTTGAAGAAGTTACAATAATTCTAACCCGAAATCTAGATCTTATAACGGCATTTGTAGTAATATCACAGCCTCCCCTGAAACATTCCAAGTCAGGAACTTTTGTATTATATTCATTTATTTCTCTTACTATAGTCGCGAACTTTTGTTTTATTTTTATTTCTTTCTCTTACCATAAATATTATTCGTGTGTATATTTTATAATGTTTATTATTTTATATTTAAATGCCAAATGTTTGTTTATTTATATTAGTTGTGTTGTCCAAATAACTGTAAGTACTCAGTCATAGTAAGTATGTCTCCTAAGGAAATAAAAAAAAAATGACAGTAGAAAGAAATTATTACTTAATCCCTATAATTACACAAACACCGTCTCTCAGACTTGTCTTTCGCTGATGAAACGCCTCATTAGACCAGGAGAAACTCGGCTGTACATACAACTTGGCTACTCCGAAATCAGCGCGGCCTCAACGGACTAAACACGGCGGTGGAAGCACTGTTTGGCCGAGAGACACCGTCTGGGCTTTCAGGGACTTGCACCGCCGTCAACCGAGATAGAGGGTTTAGACACGTCTCTATATTAAAAAAAGAAAAAAACTACAACAATAACACCAACGACAACAATAATAACAACAAAAACGACAACAGTGACGACAATACCAACGGCAACAAAAATAAAAACGATAACAATGACAATAACAACAACAATGACAAAAACGACAGCAATAACACCAACGACAACATCATCGACAACAGCAATAACAATGACAAAGACGACAAACAAAAGCAACACTGACAACACATCGCATTCTCTGTTGTAATGGTAGTAACTTTATATTGACATTGACCTTTACATCTTATTAAAGTAGTTGTCTCTGCTAACTAGCCGATGGTCTAGCTATTCTCCAAACATGCCTGCACATTCCGTTATGCCCAATAAAAAATGTATACAGAATGAGTTTCATTCTTAAAATGTATAAAATAGAATGTATATATGCAGAGAGGGAAACTTCTTGTCCTTCAAAATGAAGAAATACAGGAATAGCTCAATCTTAAAGAAAAAGAAAGAAAAAAAAATCTGTGAAGGTTAAACTTAATACTGTTCATTTCTTCTATTCATAAATTAGAAAGTTTCACGCAAATATGAACCATTAC
>NC_091589.1:6650294-6667794 GCF_042767895.1 Penaeus vannamei
TTGCATCTTATTTTGTCGTACTTTTTCTTTATAACAATTCATGTAACTTGATTCTATGGATTTTAAATTCTTGCTTATTGATGCTAACTGGTATGCAGTCACACGAATCCAATCTTGAATTGAGTCACGGACATTTTGACCAAGTCCATCTTTGTTTACTACACACGAGTTCTTTCTCCTTTCTACAGGTTCTTCCCAAGTACGCCTACAACTACGGCATCTCCGACGACTACGGCGTCAACCTCGGCCACTCGGAGTCCCGCGACGGCTACAAGACCGAGGGCAGCTACACCGTCGACCTCCCCGACGGCCGCAAGCAGACCGTCAAGTACGTGGACAACGGCGACGGTCTCGTAGCTGAGGTCAGCTACGAGGGCGAGGCTCACTACCCCGAGCACACCCCCGCCTACAAGCCCGCTCCCCCCGCCTACGCCCCTCCTCCCCCTGCACTCTATGAATAATATGATTCCATTCTTTGTAAAAACAAAAATCATTCACTCATTGTTCTACATCCTCAAACATGTTTTTTGTTGTTACATCATCGTACCAAAGATAATAAAAATAAGTTGAAATGACAAGTACCATTCTTACCCCAGCTGCCTATTCCACATATATTTCCCGTAATTAGAAATCTCCAGCACATTTGTGCAAGTCTTTATGTAGATATTCAACTGGTCATATTCATGTAGAAACATAAAACATATATGTGAATATATACAAGTATGCAGGCTTTTCAGAAACATCTCTGAAACACTTTGATATTCAAACATGTTTGTCCTTTACGCGAAAATTACTGGAACCTGTTGAAATATTTGTTTAGCTTAATGTAGTGTTACATTTCGACCGACCGCTCAATATATATATCACAAGTCTCAGTTAGGACTTTACATTTTCAATAGTTACGAACCATTTCGTATGTTTCGTGATACCAAATTCATATAAAAAGATTCCCCTTTAGCTGTACATCAAATGAATAATATCTCTATGGTCAAATTTGGAGTTATTAATGGATTACTACATGGTAAGAATTTCCAACGCGTCCGGGCCATATGATGTGGCACTGACTTCCGTGGAATGAATCTTCAAAATCATTTTCTACCGCAAAGATGGAACCTCAAAGAATAAAGAAAATATCAAAGAAAAGGCTGTGTCTTCATTTGCTAATATATCGCAGGCCCTCGACACAAGCACGTGCATCTCCATCAGGATTAACAGTTGACTATGATTCGAACACTGGACAAGGAGCTTCTCGCGATGAATTCGATAAGATTCAGAACTTCAAGAACATATGCTTCCACTTTCCACATGAAGAACGATGGATATATGTTAAAAAATAAAAATAAATAAATAAATAAATAGTTTGTCTGGATTCAAGAAATACATATAAAAGTTTCTAAGGCCTTGCGAATGAGAAGTGATAGGTATGATACTAGTCCAGTACTTAATCCATTTTATTTAAGGCACTAATGCTTTGCTTCTAATCAAGACAGTATATTAAGTTAATGGTTTTCCACTGACTTTTTTATAGGTGAAAAACATTTTTTTTCTCAAAACTCTTTAAGTCGCAATAACTTTCGATGATCTCATATTTGTATATATGTATTTATGTATGTATGTGTATGTATATATTCATAAATCTATTTGTGGCACTACATATGTATATATCAATATGTAATATATATATATATATGTGTGTGTGTGTGTGTGTGTGTGTGTGTGTGTGTGTGTGTGTGTGTGTGTGTGTGTGTGTGTGTGTGAATGTGTATGCATATATCAGTATAAATGATACAGGAGTGCAATGTTGCAAGACCTTACCATTATGTTATCAATATAAAATATAGACATTAAATCGTCTCCAATTTCATTTACATTGAAAGACAAAACACAGTATACAAAGGAGCCATAAACAAGGCCGACCATAGATATTCTTTGCAAAATACACAGAAATGAACTCACAGGTACAATCAATATAACATTTTCTTCCCGCTGTTCAATGTGGGACAGGATTCAGTTAAGTGAACTTGAATGTAGCACCAATACACCCTTGATTTTTTTATTATTATTATTTTTATTATTATTATTATTATTATTATTATTTATTATTATTGTTTTTTTATTTATTTTTTAATCTATTATTATTATTATTATAATTCCTAGGTCAACTCGTATGTTCTTTGAGCAACATGGACCCCCTCTGGTACAGAATTACTACTAATAATGATAAAATGGATCGAGGTGAGTGTAGAAGGACTGCTATGCATATTGGTGATAGTAATGAAAATAACGATAATGATGACGATGAGGAGATTGATAAGGATAAATATAATAATGATATTGACAATGATAATAACAGTAAAGACAATAATAATATGATAATTATATTGAAGTGGTTATAACGATGGCGTTTATAGCAAGTCATTGATAATAACAATACAGATAGTGACGATGAGGATAGTGATAATGATAATGATAATAAAGAAATTGACAAAGATAACAATAACAGTAGGAATAATAATAATAATAATAATAATAATATGATAGTGATATTTCAGTGATTATAATAACGTTTATAACAACTTGTCTATTACCTTATTTTTGTTTTCGGTAATACTATTAAGCATTAACCATATTGAAGGCATTGTCATCCTAACTGACATTGTCACAGTTGATATGATCATTGTCGCTTAAATAATTATATTGATTAGAATTGGACTAAAAGTATTGCCTGTAATGGTATTGACTTTGATAATGACATGAATAGTCACAGTATGTTATCGATAATTCTTTATAAAACCTTTGTGTGGACCTTCGCATACGCGTGTTGATGTGTGTAGATATACACATATATAACCGACAAACATACATACACATACATATGATTCTCTTTTACCTCATTTCTCTTTTGAAATGTCCGCGTAATCATGTCCACCAGAGCGAGACTAAAGAGAGAGTTCGGCGTGACTATATAAAGCCTCAGGCCGTAGTCGGCGCCATCATTCCCTCCGCTGCCATGTCCCTCAAGGTAGGCTCGCGGACTAGCTCTCCCGAGGCTGTGAAGTGACTCGTTATATGAACAAAAGAGAGAAATAGTGAAAATGAAGAGCGCTGTCTATTTTGTATGAGTGTCAAGTACATTGTCCAATATGAGGGATCTGAAAATACATTTTGTAATAGATAAAAACAATATAAGTGAATTTAGAGCTTGTAACTGTGATTGTTTGTGAATATTCAGATGAATTTGAAAAACAGAATTAATTTCTCTTGATTTCCAGATCGCTGTCATCGCTTGCCTGGCTGTTGTGGCCATAGCTGATAAGGCCCCCCATCCCCCTCCTCCCGCCCCCTACCATCCCCCACCTGCCCCCTACCACCCACCCCCTGCCCCCTACCACCCTCCACCACCGGCCTACCACAGCGAACCACATTACCCTGATGTAAGTGTATTATCGTGTTCCTCTTTTTTTAACTGCATTTCACTACGAATAATTTCGCTAACTGGTACTTAATTCTATAACTAATCTTGAATTGAGTCACGGACATTTTGACCAAGTCCATCTTTGTTTACTACACTCACGAGTTCTTTCTCCTTTCTACAGGTTCCTCCCAAGTACGCCTACAACTACGGCATCTCCGACGACTACGGCGTCAACCTCGGCCACTCGGAGTCCCGCGACGGCTACAAGACCGAGGGCAGCTACACCGTCGACCTCCCCGACGGCCGCAAGCAGACCGTCAAGTACGTGGACAACGGCGACGGTCTCGTAGCTGAGGTCAGCTACGAGGGCGAGGCTCAGTACCCCGAGCACACCCCCGCCTACAAGCCCGCTCCCCCCGCCTACGCCCCTCCTCCCCCTGCGCCCTATGAATAATAGGATTCCATTCTTTGTAAAAACAAAAATCATTCACTCACTCTTCCTCATTAAACTTGTTTTTTGTTGTTACATCATTCCACCAAAGATAATAAATAAGTTGAAATGACAAGGACCATTTTCTTCCGGTGTTACCTGTCCCAAATATATTCCTGCAGTACATTTAGTGACAGCATTTCCGCTGATCTAGTTTTACCATTTTGTGGTCCATGGCCAGAGGAGGGCCACGGGGTACTTTCTGGGGGGGGGGGGGCGGGGGCATGGAGCAGTGAGAAAAAGGTTGACGTCAAATGAAACATTTTTTTTTTTTCTCCCCTACAGTACATATAAAATGACTACTTTCCTGAGAGTGTTCTTTTCCTGTAGCTATTGACACCATTATACTATCCATAGCCAGGAGTAACTGAATCTGAAAAGATGAGCCAGCCACTGAACGGGGCAATGGAGATCATTATATATTGGTTGGAGACAAAGAATGAAAAAGGATAGGCATCACTGATGCCTATGTTAAACGCGACATATGTAAGTGGATGCATATAGCATAATATTTATGTACGAATATAAAAGTTTTTTTAATACGATCTCTGAAACGCTTTGATACATTATCAAATATGTTTGTCCTTCAAGCGAACATTGTTAGAACATACTGAAACCTTTTCCGACTTATGTCTTTAGCTTGAAATGTAATACACCAATAAGACCGCGATACAATAGTGACGAATCGTATCGTATATATGATCATACATACATACATATATATATGTGTGTGTGTGTGTGTGTGTGTGTGTGTGTGTGTGTGTGTGTGTGTGTGTGTGTATGTGTAGAAAGGTATGAATGAGAATGCATATCTTCACAATACAAGAAATGTATTTGACCGGTTTTGAATATATCTTCGTCAGAAATATATGTTGTGAAGATATTCATTCTCATTTATACTTTTCTGCATTTGTCAACATGATTACGTCTCTCTCTCTCTCTCTCTTTCTCTCTCTCTCTCTCTCTCTCTCTCTCTCTCTCTCTATATATATATATATATATATATATATATATATGTCTGTATATATATATATATATATATATATATATATATATATATATATATATATAATGTATAAGGTACCAAGAAAGAAAGCCCAGCCATGGCTAGCCATCTCGGTTTACTGAACTCAGAAGTATAATTTCTACATCATTTTCTTCCCGCTGCTTAATATGTGAGAGGATTCAATTGCGTGAATTTGATCGTTAAAATCATGTCAGTACTTTTATTTATTTAATCTCTTTTAAGTTACGTGGACCTTCCCTGGTATGGTAATACTGATTGTAATGATAAATATGATCATGGTGACAGTCGTAGTACTGATAATATATGATAATAATGACAATGATGATGGCGATGAGGATGATAGCAGTGGCAATTATGATAATGATAATAATAATAATAATAAATCAGAACAACAGCACTAATGATAACATAAACAGCAAAACTTCCACTACTGATAATAAGGATGAGGATGATAATAATGGCAATTGAAAAATTTTAATAACAAGAAGAATAAGGATATTAACAATGGGAAATATAACGATAATAATGATAGTAGTAATACGATAATGTTAAAAGTAGTAGTAATGATATTGATAAGTATAATAACATAAATGACAACAAGAAATGACTTAACAATGGTTAAAGGGATAACCATATACAGGAATAAGAATCTTTTTTTTTTCGAGAATACCATTTGGATTTTCATGGGAATCATTGTTATTAATATATAAATTATACATATATCCATATCATACATATCATAACCGTGCATACATACATACACATACATTTATTTCAGTTTGAAATATCCATGTAACCATGTCCACCAGAGCGAGACAAAAGAGAGTTCGGCGTGACTATATAAACCCCGAGCTGGTCGTCGGCGCCATCATTCCCTCCGCCGCCATGTCCCTCAAGGTAGGCTCGCGGACTAGCTCTCCCGAGGCTGTGAAGTGACTCGTTATTGGAACAAAAGAGAGAAATAGTGAAAATGAAGAGCGCTGTCTATTTTGTATGAGTGTCAAGTATATTGTCCAATATGATGGATTTGAAAATGCATTTTGTAGTAGATAAAACAATGTAATTGAATTTGGAGCTTGTAACTGTGATTGTGAATATTCAGATGAATTAAAAAAAAAAAAAAAAAAAAAACAGGATTAATTTCTCTTGATTTCCAGATCGCTGTCATCGCTTGCCTGGCTGTTGTGGCCATAGCTGATAAGGCCCCCCATCCCCCTCCTCCTGCCCCCTACCACCCCCCACCTGCCCCCTACCACCCCCCACCTGCCCCCTACCAGCCCCCACCTGCCCCCTACCACCCTCCACCACCGGCCTACCACCACGAACCACATTACCCTGATGTAAGTGTAATATCCTGTCTCTATTCTCTTTAATGAACTGTATTTCACTAACAATAATTTAACTGGTACGTAATTCTATAAATCCAATCTTGAATTGAGAGTCCCGGACATTTTGACCAAGTCGATCTTTGTTTACTACACTCACAAGTTCTTTCTCCTTTCTGCAGGTTCCTCCCAAGTACGCCTACAACTACGGCATCTCCGACGACTACGGCGTCAACCTCGGCCACTCGGAGTCCCGCGACGGCTACAAGACCGAGGGCAGCTACACCGTCGACCTCCCCGACGGCCGCAAGCAGACCGTCAAGTACGTGGACAACGGCGACGGTCTCGTAGCTGAGGTCAGCTACGAGGGCGAGGCTCAGTACCCCGAGCACACCCCCGCCTACAAGCCCGCTCCCCCCGCCTACGCCCATCCTCCCCCTGCACCCTATGAATGAATAATAGGTTTCCATTCTTTGTAAAAACAAAAATCATTCACTCACTCTTCTTCATCAAACATGTTTTTTGTTGTTACATCATTCCACCAAAGATAATAAAGATAAATTGAAATGACAAGGATCATTCTTACCCCAGTGTTACCTATTCCAAATATATTTCCCGTAATTAAAAGTTGCAACATAGTAGTGTATGTATTTGTGTAGACATTCAAATGCTTATAGGTATGTAGATACAGCATATAACATAACATGTATATAAATATATATACCGGTTTTCTTAGTAACATTTCTGAAACACTTTGATACATATTCAAACATATTTGTTCTTTACGCGAAAAGTATTTGAACCTGTTGAAATATTTTGTTTTGTTTTGCATGTAGTGTATTGGAGAGTAGCCAAGTACTTTTTCCATTTTGTTTGAACTTCTATAATATTTTGTTTCTGATCACAGCCATACTGCGATTTGAAATAGGTTAAAGGTATACTATTGACTTTTTATGTGAAAGGAAGTAAAATAGCTTTTCGGAGAATAGTCATATACCTTTTCCATTTCATTTGGAGCTTCTATAATGTTTTGTCCTTAATTTTAATTTTATTGTTGACTTTATGTGAAGAAAAGCATTTTTTTCAGTGTTCATTAGATTTTTTTTTTGACAAAACCGTGATGTGTTGCGACCAAGAACCAATTTCAAACAATGCATTAGTGTTTGTAGTTTCGGGACGCATATGTAAATGCATATATATAAGTAGGTAGGAATGTATATACATATATATTGCAGAGCGACAAGGGCGGGCAGTGCCACTTTCCTATGTGTGTGTGCATATGTACATGCATATATATGTATATATATTTTATACATATACATATATATGCATATATGTATATGTATATACATATATATGTACATATATATATATATATGTATATACATATATATGTATATATCTATATGTATATACATATATATGTACATACATATATATATGTATATACATATATATCTATATACATACATATATATACATATATGTATGTATGTATGTATGTATATACATATTTATATATATGTATATATATATATATATATATGCGTATGTATATAAAAGCATAGATTTATATATGTGTATGTATATATACGTGTGTGTGTGTTTGTGTATGCATGTGTATATACATAAGCATATATTTATATGTGTATATATACATATATATATACGCATATGTTTATACAAACATACTTATATATGTGTATATATACATACATACATACATACATATACACGCACAAAGATACACACTAAAACGACAAAAATATAGGCATTAACTTTTCTCTAACTTCTTTTATAATAGAATAGAAACGCAATTTACAAAAGGCTCTAAACAAAGCCAGCAAAAGCCAGGCCTCGCGAATTACACTGAACGGAGGTCAAGGTACAATTACAGTACTTCCTTCCCATTGTCCTGCATGAGAGAGGATTCAATTAAGTGAACTTGATTATAACATCATTACGCTTTTGAATTATTAAAGATTATGTTCTTATGTTCTTTGAGTAACTTGAACCTTTTTTGGTTAATTAATACTGAAAATAATAAATATAATCATGGACTTTGTAGAATACTATCTATAGTTACACTAATAATGATAATTATGATAATGATGGAAATAATAACAAAGATAACAAAAGTAACATCAGCAAAGGCAACAACAGTGATCATAGTGATAAGACTCATCGCAATTATCAATTAACAGTATCTTTAATTGCATGAATACTACCTACATCACCATGGGTATCGTTCTTATTGATACTGAGGTGTTGTAACCCTCACTTGCATTATTGCCATTAATATCATAAATGTCACTTTTATTACGATACTGATAAGAATGAGACTAACAGTATTACCATTAATGACAATCAATATTGTAATGATATATATAGCCGTTGTGACTTACTGTTAATTCTGTATACAACCTTTGCGTAGACATACACACGTATGTGTTTATGTATGTGTACACACATATATGTGTGCATGTATGTATATACACACAAATGCAGTAACTATGTGCAAAAGTCTGTTCGCTTCAGAGTTTCATTAATCATATAAAATCATCATATACGAAAACTGATCTAATATCTTAAAAAGTTATATTACATTTTCTCGCGTTCACACTTGAAACTTCAAAGTCCTCAAGAGCGAGATTGGCTAAAAAACGAAAACAGAACCAGCTGTCTGATTTGGGGATTGGCTAATCAGATGGCTAATAAGATATCAAAGTATCATTTATGTTGTTTGCCTTTCGCATCACAGGCGGCTGGCTGTAAACCTTCTGAGACCGACAAAAACGTGCTTTTAGACGAATATGTGATGAGGCTTAGAAAAAAGTGCATTATAGGTTTCACAGAAATCATACATGCGCTAATTAACATTTTTATTTTATTATTATTATTTTTTTAGGTTACTGATAATGGCATTATTTGCACACACATGCATAAACATGTACGCAAGCATGTGAGTGCGCATACCGATGATGTCTCTTCGTTTTGTTTATTTCTCACTAAATCGTGTCAGGCTATCTTCCCTGTTTCTCTCTCTCTCTCTCTCTCTCTCTCTCTCTTTCTCTCTCTCTCTCTCTCTCTCTCTCTCTCATTCAATTCTCTACGATATATATCATAATTTAGGTAATACACATGTAGGCACACAAACACAATCACATATATATGTATATGAGAAAGACTAATAGACTGTCAGACAGACAGATAAATAAAGGGAGAGCGAGCAGACAAATACACGAAGGTACAGATACTGTAGTTTTACTCGTACATGTATAAAATATGTGTATATTTCTCCTTCACCTTATTTCGCCCTTGAAATATTCATGTAATCATATCCACCAGAGCGAGGCGAGAGAGAGAGAGAGAGAGAGAGAGAGAGAGAGAGAGAGAGAGAGAGAGAGAGAGAGAGAGAGAGAGAGAGAGAGACAGAGAGAAAAAAAAGAGAAAGAGAGAGAGAGAGAGAGAGAGAGAGAGAGAGAGAGAGAGAGGAAGAGAGAGAGAGAGAGAGAGAGAGAGAGAGAGAGAGAGAGAGAGAGAGAGAGAGAGAGAGAGAGAGAGAGAGAGAGTCCGGCGCGAGTATAAAAGCCCGAGCTGGTCGTCGGCGCCATCATTCCCTCCGCCGCCATGTCCCTCAAGGTAGGCTCGCGGACTAGCTCTCCCGAGGCTGTGAAGTGACTCGTAATGTGAAGGAAAATAGTGAACAAAAACACTAGATTAGATTAGATCATCAAATGACAAAGAAGCAAATATATAAAGGTCTTTCTGTAGCATCGAGTAAAATTATTTGTAACCACATGGGTTGATTTCTAATTTCCAGATCGCCGTCATCGCTTGCCTGGCTGTCGTGGCCGTAGCTGATAAGGCCCCCCACCCCCCTTCCCCCGCCCCCTACCACCCCCCCACCTGCCCCCTACCATCCTCCACCACCGGCCTACCACAGTGAACCACATTACCCTGATGTAAGTGTGATATCCTGGTTCTCTTCTATTTTTGAATTGCATTTCATTCAGAATAATTAAATTGTCTCTGGTTTTATTGTCATGGATAGATTACATGACAAACGAATTTCGTTCCATTGCATTTTATTTAGTTGGACTTTTTCAATGCAAGCATTCATATGCATTATTTATATGGATTATATTTGCACGACTTGAAATTCTTACTTATTGATGCTAACTGGTACAAAATTATGTAAGTCCATTCTTGAAATGAGACTTGACAGACAATTTGACCAAGTCCATCTTTGTTTACTACACTCACGAGTTCTTTTGCCTTTCTGCAGGTTCCTCCCAAGTAC
This sequence comes from Penaeus vannamei, assembly GCF_042767895.1. Classification (NCBI taxonomy): domain Eukaryota; kingdom Metazoa; phylum Arthropoda; class Malacostraca; order Decapoda; family Penaeidae; genus Penaeus; species Penaeus vannamei. The sequence goes on from NC_091589.1 coordinate 6,660,855, forward strand.
GCCTACAACTACGGCATCTCCGACGACTACGGCGTCAACCTCGGCCACTCGGAGTCCCGCGACGGCTACAAGACCGAGGGCAGCTACACCGTGGACCTCCCCGACGGCCGCAAGCAGACCGTCAAGTACGTGGACAACGGCGACGGTCTCGTAGCTGAGGTCAGCTACGAGGGCGAGGCTCAGTACCCCGAGCACACCCCCGCCTACAAGCCCGCTCCCCCCGCCTACGCCCCTCCTCCTCCTGCGCCCTATGAATGAATAATAGGATTCCATTCTTTGTAAAAACAAAAATCATTCACTCATTGTTCTACATCCTCAAACATGTTTTTTGTTGTTACATCATCGTACCAAAGATAATAAAAATAAGTTGAAATGACAAGTACCATTCTTACCCCAGTTACCTATTCCACATATATTTTCCGTAATTAAAAATCTCCAGCACATTTGTGCAAGTCTTTATGTAGATATTCAACTGGTCATATTCATGTAGAAACATAAATCATACACATATATGTGAATATATACAAATATACAGGCTTTTCAGAAACATCTCTGAAACACTTTGATATTCAAACATGTTTGTCCTTTACGCGAAAATTACTGGAACCTGGAAATAATTGTTTAGCTTAATGTAGTGTTACATTTCGGCCAACCGCTCAATATATATCACACAAGTCTCAGTTAGGACTTTGCATTTTCAATAGTTACGAACCATTTCGTATGTTTCGTGATACCAAATTCATATAAAAAGACTCCTCTTTAGCTGTACATCAAATTAATAATATCTCTATGGTCAAATTTGGAGTTATGAATGGATTTCTACGTGGTAAGAATTTCCAACGCGTCCGGGCCATATGATGTGGCACTGACTTTCGTGGAATGAATCTTCAAAATCATTTTCTACCGCAAAGATGGAACCTTACAGAATAAAGAAAATATCAAAGAAAAGGCTGTGTCTTCATTTGCTCATATATCGCAGGCCCTCGACACAAGCACGTGCATCTCCATTAGGATTACATGTTGACTATGATTCGAACACTGGACAAGGAGCTTCTCGCGATGAATTCGATAAGATTCAGAACTTCAAGAACATATGCTTCCACTTTCCACATGAAGAACGATGGATATATGTTTAAAAATAATAACAATAAATAGATAAATAGTTTGCCCGGATTCGAGAAATACATATGAAAGTTTCTAAGGCCTTGCGGATGAGAAGTAATAGCTATGATACTAGTCCAGTACTTAATTCATTTGATTTAAAGCACTAATGCTTTGCTTCCAATCAAGACAGCATATTAAGTTAATGGTTTTCCACTGATTTTTTTATAGGTGAAAAACATTTTTCTCAAAACTCCTTAAGTCGCAATAACTTTCGATGATATCATATTTGTATATATGTATCCATGTATGTATGTGTATGTATATATTCATAAATCTATTTGAGAGCGACTATATTTGTGGTATAATGATATGTATTTATCAATATGTTACAAAAAAAAAGTGTGAATCTATGTGTATGTATATATCAGTATAAATGATAAAGGACCTTACCATTATGTTATCAATATAAAAAATATAGACATTAAATCGTCTCCAATTTCATTTACATATTGGTGATAGTAATGAAAATAACGATAATGATGACAATGAGGAGATTGATAAGGATGAATATAATAATGATATTGACAATGATAATAATAGTAAAAACAATAATAACATGGTAATTATATTAAAGTTGTTATAACGATGGCGTTTATAACAAGTCAATGATAATAACAATACAGATAGTGACGATGAGGATATTGATAATGATAATGATAATAAAGAAATTGACAAAGATAACAATAACAGTAGGAATAATAATAATATTAATAATAATAATATGATAATGATATTACAGTGATTATAATAACTTTTATAACAATTTGTCTATTACCTTATTTTTGTTTTTCGTTAATACTATTAAGCATTAAGCATATTGAAGGCATTGTCATCCTAACTGACATTGCCACAGTTGGTATGATCATTGTCGCTTAAATAATTATATTGATTAGAATTGGGCTAAAAGTATTCCTAGTAATGGTATTGACTTTAATAATGTCATGAATAGTCACAGTATGTTATCGATAATTCTTTATAAAACCTTTGTGTGGACTTTCGCATATGCGTGTTGAAGTGTGTAGGTATACACATATATAACCAACAAACATACATGCACACACATATGATTCTCTTTTACCTCATTTCTCTCTTGAAATGTCCGCGTAATCATGTCCACCAGAGCGAGACAAAAGAGAGAGTTCGGCGTGACTATATAAAGCCTCAGGCCGTAGTCGGCGCCATCATTCCCTCCGCCGCCATGTCCCTCAAGGTAGGCTCGCGGACTAGCTCTCCCGAGGCTGTGAAGTGACTCGTTATTTGAACAAAAGAGAGAAATGGGGAACATGAAGAGCGCTGTCTCTCTCGTATGAGTGTCAAGTATATTGTCCAGTATGAGGGATCTGAAAATACTTGTAATAGATAAAAACAGTTTAAGTGAATTTGGAGCTTGTAACTGTGATTGTGAATATTCAGATGAATTTGAAAAACAAGATTAATTTCTCATGATTTCCAGATCGCTGTCATCGCTTGCTTGGCTGTTGTGGCCATAGCTGATAAGGCCCCTCATCCCCCTCCTCCCGCCCCTTACCACCCTCCTCCTGCCCCCTACCACCCACCACCTGCCCCCTACCACCCTCCACCACCGGCCTACCACAGCGAACCACATTACCCTGATGTAAGTGTAATATCCTGTTCCTCTAACTTTTTTTTAACTGCATTTCACTACGAATAATTTAACTAACTTGTACGTAATTCTATAAATCCAATCTTGAATTGAGTCACGGACATTTTGATCAAGTCCATCTTTGTTTACAACACTCACGAGTTCTTTCTCCTTTCTGTAGGTTCCTCCCAAGTACGCCTACAACTACGGCATCTCCGACGACTACGGCGTCAACCTCGGCCACTCGGAGTCCCGCGACGGCTACAAGACCGAGGGAAGCTACTCCGTCGACCTCCCCGACGGCCGCAAGCAGGTCGTCAAGTACGTGGACAACGGCGACGGTCTCGTAGCTGAGGTCAGCTACGAGGGCGAGGCTCACTACCCCGAGCACACCCCCGCCTACAAGCCCGCTCCCCCCGCCTACGCCCCTCCTCCCCCTGCGTCCTATGAATGAATAATAGGATTCCATTCTTTGTAAAAACAAAAATCATTCACTCACTCTTCATCAAACATGTTTTTTGTTGTTACATCATTCCACCAAAGATAATAAAAATAAGTTGAAATGACAAGGACCATTCTTACCCCATTGTTACCTATTCCAAATATATTTCCCGTAATTAAAAGTTGACAACATAGTAGTGCATGTATTTGTGTAGACATTCAAATGTTTATATGTATGTAGATACAGCATATAACATACATATATGTATATGAATATATATACAGGCTTTCTTAGTAACATTTCTGAAACACTTTCATACATACTCAGGCATGTTTGACCTTTGCGCGAAAATTATTTGAACTTGTTGAAATATTTTTTTGTTTTCCATGCAGTGTATCGGAGAGTAGTCAAGTACTTTTTTCCATTTCATTTGAAGCTTCTATAATGTTTTGTTTCTGATCACATTCATACTGCGATATGAAATAGGTTAAAGGTATACTATTGACTTTTTATGTGAAAGGAAGTAAAATAGCTTTTCGGAGAATAGTCATATACTTTTTCCATTTCATTTGAAGCTTCTGTAATGTTTTATCCTTGATTTTAATTTTATTGTTGACTTTATGTGAAGAAAAGCAATTTTTTTAGTGTTCATTATTTTTTTTTTTCTTTCTTTTTTGACAAAACCGTGATGAGTTGCGACCAAGAACCAATTTCAAACAATGCATTAGTGTTTGTAGTTTCGGGATGCATATGTAAATGCATATATATAAGTAGGTAGGAATGTATATACATATATATTGCAGAGCGACAAGGGCGGGCAGTGCCACTTTCCTGTGTGTGTGTGCATATGTACATGCATATATATGTATATATATTTTATACGTATACATATATATATGCATATATCTATATGTATATACATATATATGTACATACATATATACATATGTATATACATATATATCTATATACATACATATATATATATATATATATGTATGTATGTATGTATGTATATATATAAATATTTATATGTATGTATACATATATATATGCGTATGTATATAAAAGCATAGATTTATATATGTGTATGTATATATACGTGTGTGTGTGTTTGTGTATGCATGTGTATATACATAAGCATATATTTATATGTATATATACATATACATACGCATATGTATATATAAGCATATTCTTATATATGTATATATATGCATACATACATAATACACACACACACACAAAGACACGCACTAAAAAGACAAAAATATAGTCATTAAGTTTTCTCTAACTTCTTTTATAATAGAATAGAAACGCAATTTACAAAAGGCTAAAAACAAAGCCAGCAAAAGCCAGGCCTCGCGAATTACACTGAACGGAGGCCAAGGTACAATTACATGACTTCCTTCCCACTGTCCTGCATGAGAGAGGGTTCAATTAAGTGAACTTGATTATAACATCATTACGCTTTTGAATTATTAAAGATTATGTTCTTATGTTCTTTGACTAACATGGATCTTTTTTGGTTAATTGATACTGAAAATAATAAATATAATCATGTAATTTGTAGAATACTATCTATAGTTACACTAATAATGATAATTATGATAATGATGGAAATAATAACAAAGACAACAACAAAAGTAACATCAGCAAAGGAAACAACAGTGACCATAGTGATAAGACTCATCGCAATTATCAATTAACAATATCTTTAATTGCATGAATACTACCTACATCACCATGGGTATCGTTCTTATTGATACTTGGGTATTGTAACCCTCACTTGCATTATTTCCATTAATATCATAAATGTCACTTTTATTACGATACTGATGAGAATGAGACTAACAGTATTACCATTAATGACAATCAACATAGTAATGATATATATATAGCCGTTTTGACTTACTGTTAATTCTGTATACATCCTTTGCGTAAACATACACACATATGTGTTTATGTATGTGTAAATTTGTATGTGTACACACACATGTGTGTGTGTGTGTATATATACATAAATGCAGTAACTATGGACAACCCGTACGATTCAAAGTCCTCAAGAGCGAGATTGGCAAAAAAACGAAGACACAGAACCAGCTGTCTGATTTGGGGATTGGCTAATCAGATGGCTAATAAGATATCAAAGTATCATTTATGTTTGTCTGTCTTTCGCATCACAGGCGGCTGGTTTTAAAACTTGTGAGACCGACAAAAACGTGGTTTTAGATGAATATGTGATGAGGCTTAAAAAAAAGTGCATTATAGGGTTTCACAGAAATAATGTAACATGTGCTGATTAACAATGATTTTTGATTCTAGGTTATTAATAATAGCATCACACACACGCATGTACATGCACGCAAGCATGTGAGTGCGTATACCGATGATGTCTCTTCGTTTTATTTATTTCTCACTATATCGTGTTAGGCTATCTCCCCTGTTTCTCTCTCCCTCTCTCTCTCTCTCTCTCTCTCTCTCTCTCTCTCTCTCTCTTTCTGCCTGTCTCTCTCTCATTCAACTCTCTACTATATATATCATAATTTACGTAATACACATATAGACACACACAAACACAAACACATATATATGTATATAGACAGTCAGACAGACAGATAAATAGAGAGCGAGCAGACAAATAGACGAAGGTACAAATACTATAGTTTTACTCGTACATGTATAAAATATGTGTATATTTCTCCTTCACCTTATTTCGCCCTTGAAATATTCATGTAATCATATCCACCAGAGCGAGGCGAGAGAGAGAGAGAGAGAGAGAGAGAGAGAGAGCAAGAGAGAGAGAGAAAGAGAGAAAGAGAATGAGAGAGAGAGAGTCCGGGGCGAGTATAAAAGCCCGAGCTGGTCGTCGGCGCCATCATTCCCTCCGCCGCCATGTCCCTCAAGGTAGGCTCGCGGACTAGCTCTCCCGAGGATGTGAAGTGACTCGTAATGTGAAGGAAAATTGTGACCAAAACACTAGATTAGATTAGATCGTCAAATGACAAAGAGGCAAATATATAAAGGTCTTTTTTGTAGTATCGATTAAATTATTTGTAACCACATGGGTAAATTTCTAATTTCCAGATCGCCGTCATCGCTTGCCTGGCTGTCGTGGCCATAGCTGATAAGGCCCCCCACCCCCCTCCCCCCGCCCCCTACCATCCCCCACCTGCCCCCTACCACCCTCCACCACCGGCCTACCACAGCGAACCACATTACCCTGATGTGAGTATGCCTGCTATACCCTGGTCCTCTTTTGTGTGTGTGTGTGTGTGTGTAATTTATTTCCTTGCGAATAATAGTCAGCAGATATTTTGTCGCTGTGGGGACTTTGTATGAAAAAAGACGGTTTTGATTTTATCTTGTTCTATCGCTTCAACGAAATAAAGAGGAAAACTTTCCTATTTTGCAATCCTTATATACCTTATTCAAGGCACATCTTCCCACTAAACAGGTTCCTCCCAAGTACGCCTACAACTACGGCATCTCCGACGACTACGGCGTCAACCTCGGCCACTCGGAGTCCCGCGACGGCTACAAGACCGAGGGCAGCTACACCGTCGACCTCCCCGACGGCCGCAAGCAGACCGTCAAGTACGTGGACAACGGCGACGGTCTCGTAGCTGAGGTCAGCTACGAGGGCGAGGCTCACTACCCCGAGCACACCCCCGCCTACAAGCCCGCTCCCCCCGCCTACGCCCATCCTCCCCCTGCACCCTATGAATGAA
>NC_091589.1:6672794-6690294 GCF_042767895.1 Penaeus vannamei
GTGTGTGTGTGTGTGTGTGTGTGTGTGTGTGTGTGTGTGTGTGTGTGTGTGTGTGTGTGTAGAAAGCTGTGGATGAGAATGAATATCTTCACAATACAAGAGATGTATCTGACTGGTTTCGAATATATCTTCGTCAGAAATATATGTGAAGATATTCATTCTAATTAATAACTTTCTACATTTGTCAGCATGATTACAGTTCAATATATATATATATATATATATATATATATATATATATATGTGTGTGTGTGTGTGTGTGTGTGTGTGTGTGTGTGTGTGTGTGTGTCTGTGTGTGTGTGTGTGTGTGTCTGTGTGTGTGTGTACATATACAATAAACAAGGTACCAAGAAAGGAAGCCCGGCCATAGTTAGCCATCGCGATTTACACTGAACTGAACTCGGAAGTAAAATCACTATCATTTCTTCCCGCTGTTTAGTACGAGTCAGGATTCAATTGCATGAACTTCATCGTAAAAATCATGTAAGGACTTTTATCTAATTATTATTATCATTTTTATTATTTTAAAGTTACATGGACCTTCCCTGGTACAGTAATACTGATTGTAATGAAGAACATGATCATGGCGACTGTAGTAGTACTGCTAATATATGATGATAATGACAATGATGACGATGAGAATGATAGCAGGGATGATTATGATAAATAACAATAAGAACAGCAGTGTTAAAGATAGCATAAAAATCAAAACTTTTACTAATAGTAATGATGTGGATGATTATAAAACGGAATGAAAAATAACAAGAACAATAAGGATACTAACAACGGGAAAGATAACAATGATAATAACAGTAATACAATATTAATAGTAGAAGTAATGAGAATGATAAGAAGTATAACATTAAGGATAACAATAAAGGCCTAAATTGATTAAAGTGATAACCTTATGCAGGAATAAGCATCCATTGCCTTTTTTTTTATACCATTTGTATTTTCAAAGGAATCATTGTTGTTATTAGTGTAGCTATCGTCATCCTCAATGACAATTTTGCCATCAATATCATTGTCAGTTTCATATATTTATCATACATATATATATATATATATATACATATAACCATGCATACACACACATAAACCTATTTCACTTTATTTCACTCTTAAAATGTCCGCGTAACCATGTCCACCAGAGCGAGACAAAAGAGAGAGTTCGGCGTGACTATATAAACCCCGAGCTGGTCGTCGGCGCCATCATTCCCTCCGCCGCCATGTCCCTCAAGGTAGGCTCGCGGACTAGCTCTCCCGAGGCTGTGAAGTGACTCGTTATTTGAACAAAAGAGAGAAATAGTGAAAATGAAGAGCGCTGTCTATTTTGTATGCGTCAACTATGTTGTTCAATAAGGAACTAAATATGCATTTTGTGGTAGATAAAACAATTCAAGTAAAATTAGAGCTTGTAACTGTTCTCGTCAATGTTCAGATGAATTCGCAAAATAGGATTAATTTTTCTTAACTTCCAGATCGCCGTCATCGCTTGCCTGGCTGTCGTGGCCATCGCTGATAAGGCCCCCCATCCCCCTCCCCCCGCCCCCTATCATCCCCCACCTGCCCCCTACCACCCTCCCCATGCCCCCTACCACAGTGAACCACATTACCCTGATGTAAGTGTGATATCCTGGTTCTCTTCTATTGCATTTCTTAATGAATAATTAAGTTGACTCTGGTTTTATTATCATGGATAGGTTACATGACAAATGAATTTCATTCCATTGCATTTTATTTAGTTGGACTTTTTCAATGCAAGAATTCATATGCATTATTTCTATGGATTATATTGCACGACTTGAAATTCTTACTTATTGATGCTAATTGGTACAATATTATGTAAGTCCATTCTTGAAATGAGACTTGACAGACAATTTGACCAAGTCCACTTTGTTTACTACACTCACGAGTTCTTTTGCCTTTCTGCAGGTTCCTCCCAAGTACGCCTACAACTACGGCATCTCCGACGACTACGGCGTCAACCTCGGCCACTCGGAGTCCCGCGACGGCTACAAGACCGAGGGCAGCTACACCGTGGATCTCCCCGACGGCCGCAAGCAGACCGTCAAGTACGTGGACAACGGCGACGGTCTCGTAGCTGAGGTCAGCTACGAGGGCGAGGCTCACTACCCCGAGCACACCCCCGCCTACAAGCCCGCTCCCCCCGCCTACGCCCCTCCTCCCCCTGCGCCCTATGAATGAATAATATGATTCCATTCTTTGTAAAAACAAAAATCATTCACTCACTCTTCATCAAACATGTTTTTTGTTGTTACATCATTCCACCAAAGATAATAAAAATAAGTTGAAATGACAATTACCATTCTTACCCCAGCTGCCTATTCCACATATATTTCCCGTAATTAAAAATCCCCAGCACAGTTATGCAAGTCTTTATGTAGATATTCAACTGGTCATATTCATGTAGAAACATAAATCATACACATATATGTGAATATATACAAATATACAGGCTTTTCAGAAACATCTCTGAAACACTTTGATATTCAAACATGTTTGTCCTTTACGCGAAAATTACTGGAACCTGGAAATAATTGTTTAGCTTAATGTGTTACATTTCGGCCAACCGCTCAATATATATCACACAAGTCTCAGTTAGGACTTTGCATTTTCAATAGTTACGAACCATTTCGTATGTTTCTTGATACCAAATTCATATAAAAAGATTCCCCTTTAGCTGTCCATCAAATGAATAATATCTCTATAGTCAAATTTGGAGTTGTTAATTAATGGAATACTACATGGTAAGAATTTCCAACGCGTCCGGGCCATATGATGTGGCACTGACTTCCGTGGAATGAATCTTCAAAATCATTTTCTACCGCAAAGATGGAACCTCACAGAATAAAGAAAATATCAAAGAAAAGGCTGTCTTCATTTGCTCATATATCGCAGGCCCTCGACACAAGCACGTGCATCTCCATCAGGATTACCAGTTGACTGTGATTCGAACACTGAACAAGGAGCTTCTCGCGATGAATTTGATAAGATTCAGAACTTCAAGAACATATGCTTCCACTTTCCACATGAAGAACGATGGATATATGTTAAAGAATAATAATAATAAATAAATAAATAAATAGTTTGTCTGGATTCAAGAAATACACATGAAAGATTCTAAGGCCTTGCGAATGAGAAGTAATAGGTATGATACTAGTCCAGTACTTAATCCATTTGATTTAAAGCACTAATGCTTTGCTTCTAATCAAGACAGCATATTAAGTTAATGGTTTTCCACTGAGTTTTTTTATAGGTGAAAAACATTTTTCTCAAAACTCTTTAAGTCGCAATAACTTTCGATGATCTCATATTTGTATATATGTATTCATGTATGTATGTGTATGTATATATTCATAAATCTATTTGAGAGCGACTATATTTGTAGCATAATGATATGTATATATCAATATGTGAAAAGAAAAAATTGAATATATATGTGCATGCATATATCAGTATAAATGATGCAGGACCTTATCATCATGTTATCAATATAAAAATATAGACATTAAATCGTCTCCAATTTCATTTACATATTGGTGATAGTAATGAAAATAACGATAATGATGACGATGAGGAGATTGATAAGGATAAATATAATAATGATATTGGCAATGATAATAATCGTAAAAACAATAATAACATGGTAATTATATTAAAGTTGTTATAACGATGGCGTTTATAACAAGTCAATGATAATAACAATACATATAGTGACGATGAGGATATTGATAATGATAAAGATAATAAAGAAATTGAGAAAGATAACAATAACAGTAGGAATGATAATAACAATAATAGTATGATAGTCATATTACAGTGATTATAATAACGTTTATAACAATTTGTCTATTACCTTATTTTTGTTTTTCGTTAATACTATTAAGCATTAAGCATATTGAAGGCATTGTCATCCTAACTGACATTGCCACAGTTGATGTGATCACTGTCGCTTAAGTAATTATATTGATAAGAAATGGACTAAAAGTATTCCTAGTAATGGTATTGACTTTGATAATGACATGAATAGTCACAGTATGTTATCGATAATTCTTTATAAAACCTTTGTGTGGACCTTCGCATACGCGTGTTGATGTGTGTAGATTTTCACATACATAGCCAACAAACATACATGCACATACATATGATTCTCTTTTACCTCATTTCTCTTTTGAAATGTCCGCGTAACCATGTCCACCAGAGCGAGACAAAAGAGAGAGTTCCGCGTGACTATATAAAGCCTCAGGCCGTAGTCGGCGCCATCACTCCCTCCGCCGCCATGTCCTTAAGGTAGGCTCGCGGACTAGCTCTCCCGAGGCTGTGAAGTGACTCGTTATTTGAACAAAAGAGAGAAATAGTGAACATGAAGAGCGCTGTCTATTCTGTATGAGCGTCAACGATATTGTTCAATATGAGGGATTTGAAAATGCATTTTGTAATAGATATAAACAATATAAGTGAATTTGGAGCTTGTAATTGTGTCTGTAAATATTCAGATAAAGAAAAAAAAAAAACAGGATTAATTTCTCTTGATTTCCAGATCGCTGTCATCGCTTGCCTGGCTGTTGTGGCCATAGCTGATAAGGCCCCCCCTCCCCCTCCCCCCGCCCCCTACCACCCCCCACCTGCCCCCTACCACCCTCCACCACCGGCCTACCACAGCGAACCGCATTACCCTGATGTAAGTGTAATATCCTGTTTCTCTTCTCTTTTATGAACTGCATTTCACTACCAATAATTTAACTATCTGGTACGTAATTCTATAAATCCAATAAAACCAAGTCTATCTTTGTTTACTACACTCACGAGTTCTTTCTCCTTTCTGCAGGTTCCTCCCAAGTACGCCTACAACTACGGCATCTCCGACGACTACGGCGTCAACCTCGGCCACTCGGAGTCCCGCGACGGCTACAAGACCGAGGGCAGCTACACCGTCGACCTCCCCGACGGCCGCAAGCAGACCGTCAAGTACGTGGACAACGGCGACGGTCTCGTAGCTGAGGTCAGCTACGAGGGCGAGGCTCACTACCCCGAGCACACCCCCGCCTACGCCCCTCCTCCCCCTGCACTCTATGAATAATATGATTCCATTCTTTGTAAAAACAAAAATCATTCACTCATTGTTCTACATCCTCAAACATGTTTTTTGTTGTTACATCATCGTACCAAAGATAATAAAGATAAGTTGAAATGACAAGTACCATTCTTACCCCAGTTACCCATTCCACATATATTTCCCGTAATTAAAAGTTGACAACATAGTAGTGCATGTATTTGTGTAGACATTCAAATGTTTATATGTATGTAGATACAGCATATAACATACATATATGTATATGAATATATATACAGGCTTTCTTAGTAACATTTCTGAAACACTTTCATACATACTCAGGCATGTTTGACCTTTGCGCGAAAATTATTTGAACTTGTTGAAATATTTTTTTGTTTTCCATGCAGTGTATCGGAGAGTAGTCAAGTACTTTTTTCCATTTCATTTGAAGCTTCTATAATGTTTTGTTTCTGATCACATTCATACTGCGATATGAAATAGGTTAAAGGTATACTATTGACTTTTTATGTGAAAGGAAGTAAAATAGCTTTTCGGAGAATAGTCATATACTTTTTCCATTTCATTTGAAGCTTCTGTAATGTTTTATCCTTGATTTTAATTTTATTGTTGACTTTATGTGAAGAAAAGCAATTTTTTTAGTGTTCATTGTTTTTTTTTTCTTTCTTTTTTGACAAAACCGTGATGAGTTGCGACCAAGAACCAATTTCAAACAATGCATTAGTGTTTGTAGTTTCGGGATGCATATGTAAATGCATATATATAAGTAGGTAGGAATGTATATACATATATATTGCAGAGCGACAAGGGCGGGCAGTGCCACTTTCCTGTGTGTGTGTGCATATGTACATGCATATATATGTATATATATTTTATACGTATACATATATATATGCATATATCTATATGTATATACATATATATGTACATACATATATACATATGTATATACATATATATCTATATACATACATATATATATATATATATGTATGTATGTATGTATGTATATATATAAATATTTATATGTATGTATACATATATATATGCGTATGTATATAAAAGCATAGATTTATATATGTGTATGTATATATACGTGTGTGTGTGTTTGTGTATGCATGTGTATATACATAAGCATATATTTATATGTATATATACATATACATACGCATATGTATATATAAGCATATTCTTATATATGTATATATATGCATACATACATAATACACACACACACACAAAGACACGCACTAAAAAGACAAAAATATAGTCATTAAGTTTTCTCTAACTTCTTTTATAATAGAATAGAAACGCAATTTACAAAAGGCTAAAAACAAAGCCAGCAAAAGCCAGGCCTCGCGAATTACACTGAACGGAGGCCAAGGTACAATTACATGACTTCCTTCCCACTGTCCTGCATGAGAGAGGGTTCAATTAAGTGAACTTGATTATAACATCATTACGCTTTTGAATTATTAAAGATTATGTTCTTATGTTCTTTGACTAACATGGATCTTTTTTGGTTAATTGATACTGAAAATAATAAATATAATCATGTAATTTGTAGAATACTATCTATAGTTACACTAATAATGATAATTATGATAATGATGGAAATAATAACAAAGACAACAACAAAAGTAACATCAGCAAAGGAAACAACAGTGACCATAGTGATAAGACTCATCGCAATTATCAATTAACAATATCTTTAATTGCATGAATACTACCTACATCACCATGGGTATCGTTCTTATTGATACTTGGGTATTGTAACCCTCACTTGCATTATTTCCATTAATATCATAAATGTCACTTTTATTACGATACTGATGAGAATGAGACTAACAGTATTACCATTAATGACAATCAACATAGTAATGATATATATATAGCCGTTTTGACTTACTGTTAATTCTGTATACATCCTTTGCGTAAACATACACACATATGTGTTTATGTATGTGTAAATTTGTATGTGTACACACACATGTGTGTGTGTGTGTATATATACATAAATGCAGTAACTATGGACAACCCGTACGATTCAAAGTCCTCAAGAGCGAGATTGGCTAAAAAACGAAGACACAGAACCAGCTGTCTGATTTGGGGATTGGCTAATCAGATGGCTAATAAGATATCAAAGTATCATTTATGTTTGTCTGTCTTTCGCATCACAGGCGGCTGGTTTTAAAACTTGTGAGACCGACAAAAACGTGGTTTTAGATGAATATGTGATGAGGCTTAAAAAAAAGTGCATTATAGGGTTTCACAGAAATAATGTAACATGTGCTGATTAACAATGATTTTTGATTCTAGGTTATTAATAATAGCATCACACACACGCATGTACATGCACGCAAGCATGTGAGTGCGTATACCGATGATGTCTCTTCGTTTTATTTATTTCTCACTATATCGTGTTAGGCTATCTCCCCTGTTTCTCTCTCCCTCTCTCTCTCTCTCTCTCTCTCTCTCTCTCTCTCTCTCTCTTTCTGCCTGTCTCTCTCTCATTCAACTCTCTACTATATATATCATAATTTACGTAATACACATATAGACACACACAAACACAAACACATATATATGTATATAGACAGTCAGACAGACAGATAAATAGAGAGCGAGCAGACAAATAGACGAAGGTACAAATACTATAGTTTTACTCGTACATGTATAAAATATGTGTATATTTCTCCTTCACCTTATTTCGCCCTTGAAATATTCATGTAATCATATCCACCAGAGCGAGGCGAGAGAGAGAGAGAGAGAGAGAGAGAGAGAGCAAGAGAGAGAGAGAAAGAGAGAAAGAGAATGAGAGAGAGAGAGTCCGGGGCGAGTATAAAAGCCCGAGCTGGTCGTCGGCGCCATCATTCCCTCCGCCGCCATGTCCCTCAAGGTAGGCTCGCGGACTAGCTCTCCCGAGGATGTGAAGTGACTCGTAATGTGAAGGAAAATTGTGACCAAAACACTAGATTAGATTAGATCGTCAAATGACAAAGAGGCAAATATATAAAGGTCTTTTTTGTAGTATCGATTAAATTATTTGTAACCACATGGGTAAATTTCTAATTTCCAGATCGCCGTCATCGCTTGCCTGGCTGTCGTGGCCATAGCTGATAAGGCCCCCCATCCCCCTCCCCCCGCCCCCTACCTTCCCCCACCTGCCCCCTACCACCCTCCACCACCGGCCTACCACAGCGAACCACATTACCCTGATGTGAGTATGCCTGCTATACCCTGGTCCTCTTTTGTGTGTGTGTGTGTGTGTGTAATTTATTTCCTTGCGAATAATAGTCAGCAGATATTTTGTCGCTGTGGGGACTTTGTATGAAAAAAGACGGTTTTGATTTTATCTTGTTCTATCGCTTCAACGAAATAAAGAGGAAAACTTTCCTATTTTGCAATCCTTATATACCTTATTCAAGGCACATCTTCCCACTAAACAGGTTCCTCCCAAGTACGCCTACAACTACGGCATCTCCGACGACTACGGCGTCAACCTCGGCCACTCGGAGTCCCGCGACGGCTACAAGACCGAGGGCAGCTACACCGTCGACCTCCCCGACGGCCGCAAGCAGACCGTCAAGTACGTGGACAACGGCGACGGTCTCGTAGCTGAGGTCAGCTACGAGGGCGAGGCTCACTACCCCGAGCACACCCCCGCCTACAAGCCCGCTCCCCCCGCCTACGCCCCTCCTCCCCCTGCACCCTATGTATAATGTGATTCCATTCTTTGTAAAAACAAAAATCATTCACTCACTCTTCATAAAACATGTTTTTTGTTGTTACATCATTCCACCAAAGATAATAAAAATAAGTTGAAATGACAAGGACCATTCTTACCCCAGTGTTACCTATTCCAAATATATTTCCCGTAATTAAAAGTTGACAACATAGTAGTGCATGTATTTGTGTAGACATTCAAATGCTTATATGTATGTAGATACAGCATATAACATAATATGTATATAAATATATATACAGGCTTTCTTAGTAACATTTCTGAAACACTTTGATACATATTCAAACATATTTGTTCTTTACGCGAAAAGTATTTGAACCTGTTGAAATATTTTGTTTTGTTTTGCATGTAGTGCATTGGAGAGTAGCCAAGTACTTTTTCCATTTTGTTTGAACTTCTATAATGTTTTGTTTCTGATCACAGCCATACTGCGATTTAAGATAGGCTAAAGGTATACCATTGACTTTTTATGTGAAATGAAGTAAAATAGCTTCTCGGAGAGTAGTCGTGTACTTTTTCCATATCATTTGAAGCTTCTGTAATGCTTTGTTCTTAATATTAATTTTGTGATTGAAGAAAAACATTTTTTTTTTAATGTTTATCAGAACAAATTTCGACAACACCGTGATTTGTTACGACCAAGAACCAACCAATTTCAAACAATGCACCAGTGTTTGTGGTTCCGGGACGCATATGTAAATACATATATGTAAGTAGGTAGGAATGTATATACATGTATATTGCAGGGCGACACGGACAGGCAGTGCCACTTTCCTAGTCCCTGACTATACTCGTGGTGGTATTGTATATATATGTATGTATGTGTGTGTGCATATGTACATGCATATACATGTATATATATTTTATACATATACATATATATATGATATATATATATATATGTATATACATATATATATGTATATACATATATGTATATACATATATATGTATATATATATATATATATATATATATATATATGTATGTATATATACATATATATATGCGTATGTATATAAAAGCATAGTTTTATATATGTGTATATATATGTGTGTGTGTGTGTTTGTGTATGCATGTGTATATACATAAGCATATATTTATATGTGTATATATACATATACATACGCATATGTATATATAAGCATATTCTTATATGTGTATATATATATGCATACATACATACATATATACATACATACACACGCACACACACACACAAACACAAAGACACACACTAAAACGACAAAAATATAGACATTAACTTTTCTCTAACTTCTTTTATAATAGAATAGAAACGCAATTTACAAAAGGCAAACAAAAGGCTCTAAACAAAGCCAGCAAAAGCCAGGCCTCGCGAATTACACTGAACGGAGGTCAAGATACAATTACATTATTTCCTTCCCACTGTCCTGCATGAGAGAGGATTCGATTAAATGAACTTGATTATAACATCATTACGCTTTTGAATTATTAAAGATTATGTTCTTATGTTCTTTGACTAACATGGATCTTTTTTGGTTAATTAATACTGAAAATAATAAATGTAATCATGGAATTTGTAGAATACTATCTATAGTTACACTAATAAGGATAATTATGATAATGATGGAAATGATAACAAAGATAACAACAAAAGTAACATCAGCAAAGGCAACAACAATGATCATAGTGATAAGACTCATCGCAATTATCAATCAACAGTATCTTTAATTGCATGAATACTACCTACATCACCATGGGTATCGTTCTTATTGATACTTGGGTATTGTAACCTTCACTGGCATTATTGCCATTAATTGCCATTAATATCATTAATGTCACTTTTATTATGATACTGATAAGAATGAGACTAACAGTATTAACATTAATGACAATCAATATAGTAATGATATATATAGCGGCTGTGACTTACTGTTAATTCTGTATATAACCTTTGCGTAAACATACACACGTATGTGTTTATGTATGTGTAAATTTGTATGTGTACACACACACATATGTGTGTATGTATATATACATAAATGCAGTAACTATGGACAACCCGTACGATTCAAAGTCCTCAAGAGCTGAAAAACGAAGACAGAATCAGCTGTCTGATTTGGGGATTGGCTAATCAGATGGCTAATAAGATATCAAAGTATCGTTTATGTTTGTCTGTCTTTCACATCACAGGCGGCTGGCTGTAAAACTCCTGAGACCGACAAAAACTTTTAGCGACAAAAGCTTTTAGACGAATATGTGATGAGACTTAGAAAAAAAAGTGTATTATAGGTTTCACAGAAATCATGCAACATGCGCTAATTAACTTTTTTTTTTTTTTTTTTTTTTTTTGGGGGGGGGGGTCTAGGTTATTAATGATAGCATTATTTGCACACACACGCATATACATGTACGCAAGCATGTGAGTGCGTATACCGATGATGTCTCTTCGTTTTATCTATTTCTCAATATATCGTGTCAGGCTATCTCCCCTGTTTTTTTTTTTTTCTCTCTCTCTCTCTATCTCTCTCTCTCTCTCTCTCTCTCTCATTCAACTCTCTACTATATATACCATAACTTACGTAATACACATATAGACACACAAACACAAACACAATCACATATATATGTATATAGACAGTCAGACAGACAGATAAATAGAGAGAGAGAGAGCAGACAAATAGACGAAGGTACAGATACTATAGTTTTACTCGTACATGTATAAAATACGTGTATATTTCTCCTTAACCTTATTTCGCCTTCGAAATATTCATGTAATCATATCCACCAGAGCGAGGCGAGAGAGAGAGAGAGAGAGAGAGAGGGAGGGAGGGAGGGAGAGAGAGAGAGAGAGAGAGGGAGGGAGAGAGAGAGAGAGAAAGAGAGAGAGAGAGAGAGAGAGAGAGAGAGAGAGAGAGAGAGAGAGAGAGAGAGAGAGAGAGAGAGAGAGAGAGAGAGAAAAGAGAGAGAAAGAGAGAGAGAGAGAGAGAGAGAGAGAGAGAGAGAAGAGAGAGAGAGAGAGAGAAGAGAGAGAGAGTCCGGCGCGAGTATAAAAGCCCGAGCTGGTCGTCGGCGCCATCATTCCCTCCGCCGCCATGTCCCTCAAGGTAGGCTCGCGGACTAGCTCTCCCGAGGCTGTGAAGTGACTCGTAATGTAAAGGAAAATAGTGAACAAAAACACTAGATTAGATTAGATCATCAAATGACAAAGAGGCAAATATATAAAGGTCTTTTTTGTAATATCGATTAAAATTATTTGTAACCACATGGGGTGATTTCTAATTTCCAGATCGCCGTCATCGCTTGCCTGGCTGTCGTGGCCATAGCTGATAAGGCCCCCCACCCCCCTCCCCCCGCCCCCTACCATGCCCCTCCCCCTGCCCCCTACCACCCTCCACCACCGGCCTACCACAGCGAACCACATTACCCTGATGTGAGTATGCCCGTTATACCCTGGTCCTCATTTTTTTTTTTTTTTTTTTTTTGTAATTGATTTCCTTGCGAATAATAGTTGGCACATGTTATGTCTCTGTGGGGACTTTCTATGAAAAAAGACGGTTTTGATTTTATCTTGTTCTATCGCTTCAACGAAATAAAGACGAAAACTTTCCTATTTTGCAATCCTTATATACCTTATCCAAGGCACATCTTCCCACTAAACAGGTCCCTCCCAAGTACGCCTACAACTACGGCATCTCCGACGACTACGGCGTCAACCTCGGCCACTCGGAGTCCCGCGACGGCTACAAGACCGAGGGCAGCTACACCGTCGACCTCCCCGACGGCCGCAAGCAGACCGTCAAGTACGTGGACAACGGCGACGGTCTCGTAGCTGAGGTCAGCTACGAGGGCGAGGCTCAGTACCCCGAGCACACCCCCGCCTACAAGCCCGCTCCCCCCGCCTACGCCCCTCCTCCCCCTGCGCCCTATGTATAATATACATCTATGTTATTCATGGGAAAAAAAACAAAATCATTCATCAAACGTATCCTTTTGTTGTTACATTATTTCACCAAAGAGTTTATATTAGTAAATAAAGTTCCGATGACCACTGTTATTCTGATGTTACTTACTCCAAATATATTTCACATAATATAGACTGTTTGCACACTAATTATCTTTATATATATATATATGTATGTATGTATGTATGTATGTATGTATGTATATATACATATATATATACATATATATATATATATATATATATATATATATATATATATATATATATATAACATGTAGACAGATATATACATGTATACATATAGATCCATCTCTCTCTCGCTCTGCGAATATGTATATAGATATTTACACATATATTTATATATATGCATACTGTCTACACATATATGCAGTATATATGTGTACGTATGTATGCACTACATGTAAATGCAGTATGTATATATATACTGTATATACATATACAGTATATATTTACATATATATACATGTATACATATACATATATGCGTATATATACTGTATATAGACATATGTACATATATATATATATATATATATATATATATATATATATATATATATATATATACTGTAAAAGTATATATACTCAGATTCACTCGCACACATACATACATACATGCATATATATATATATATATATATATATATGTGTGTGTGTGTGTGTGTGTGTGTGTGTGTATGTTTATATGCGTGTGTATGTAAATGTATGTCTATATATATATATATATATATATATATATATATATATATATATATATATATATATATATATATATATATACTTTATACATGTATATTTTTACGTATGTATATATGTATATATGCGCATATATATGTATATATGTATGTATAAATATGTATATATATTTCGGTGATTGTGATGGCAGAAGAGAATAGTAACGACAACCTTTGAATGAACTATTGTGATTGAGATCAAGAACATTGATGATACTACTACCCCTTCACAATAAGAATAATAACAGTAATAATAATGATAATAATGATAATGGTAGTACTTATTATCTTTATTGAATATTATATTTATGATAGTGATAATGATAATTTTAGAAAAGTAAAGTGATGGTGAAAGTAGTATTAATAGTGATAATGTTAATAATGCTTGTATTTGGTAATAATAACAATAACAACAGTATTACTTTTTAAATTGTCTCTTAGTATAAAACGTACATAAATATATAGATAGATCAATGGATATGTATGCATATGTGTATATATAGGTAAATATACTTGCATATGTGTGTGTACATCAATAATAATGATAATAACAATGATAACAGTAATAATAATAACAGTATTACTCTTTATCTTTTATAGTAAATATAGATAATATGTGTGTGTATATATAGATATATAGATAGATATATATATATATATCTGTGTATATATAGATATGCATATATTTGTATGTGTACGTGTGTATACAAACACTTTACCAAAATTAATCTAACATAAAAAAAAGTACATTTCATCACACGTCCATATGACACAGAGTCCCTAAAGACGAAATTGGCAAAAAAAAAGAAAGACCCACAAACAGCTGTCTGATTTGAAGATTAGCAAACCAACAAAATGATTGACCACAATTAGTCACTTACGTCTGTCTGTTTCTAAAATATCAGATAGATGAATGTGTAAATGTTCAGTTAAGGAGAAAGGTGTTCTTTTAGATGGAATTGTCAAGATGTAAATTAACGTAGTGTGAACTTAATGATACATAGTAGAAAATAGTAGAATTTCTGATTATTGACATAGGTATTCTAATATTGTGTATTTATGTTTGCACTATATTTATTCTTTTTATTGGTATGATTTGAGTCTCTATGGCTCATTGTCTAAGATTTGTATTATCTCTTTTACTGTAAGATTTTCGTTTTCTTTTTTTTTTCTTTTTTTCTTTTTTTTTTTTTTTTTTTTTTTACTATCAAACTTTTTTTTATTATCAAATTTCCCCTACGCATGTAGTCCATGATCTGTTTCTCCTTTCATCTCTCCGTTTATCCATCTCTGTGCTTTGCTGTCTGTTTGCCTGTCTGTCTGTATGCCCGTCTGTCTCCCCTTCTCTCTATGAGAGTGTGCCTGCATCAAATATTTCATTCTTGACACACACACATACACGCGTGTGTAGGCAGTGAGACAATCAGATAAATATAGACGTAGATATCGTATATATGTATACACATAAATACGCATACGCGTATATACTTTTCCTTTCACCTTATTTCTCTTAAAATATTCACGCAATCATATCCACCAGAGCGAAGCAAAAGAGAGAGAGAGAGAGAGTGTCAGTCCCCGCGCGAGTATAAAAGCCCGAGGTGGTCGTTGACGCCATCATTCCTTCCGCCGCCATGTCTCTTAAGGTAGGCTCACGGACTGGCTCTCCCGAAGACTCAGATCGTATTATTAGTAATTATGTTTTGAAATATCTATGTAATTAGATGCAGTGTCCACTAAGAAATCTAAAGACAAGTGACGCGTGAATAATAATCATAGATTTGAAAATATAACTAATTTCACTTGATTTCCAGATCGCTGTCATCGCTTGTTTGGCTGTAGTGGCCATAGCTGATAAGGCCCCTCATCCCCCTCCCCCCGCCCCCTACCACCCCCCACCTGCCCCCTACCACCCTCCACCACCGGCCTACCACAGCGAACCACATTACCCTGATGTAAGTGTAATATCCTGTTTCTATTCTCTTTTATGAACTGCATTTCACTACCAATAATTTAACTGGTACGTAATTCTATTAATTCAATCTTGAATTGAGAGTCCCGGACATTTTAACCAAGTCGATCTTTGTTTACTTCACTCACGAGTTCTTTTGCCTTTCTGCAGGTTCCTCCCAAGTACGCCTACAACTACGGCATCTCCGACGACTACGGCGTCAACCTCGGCCACTCGGAGTCCCGCGACGGCTACAAGACCGAGGGCAGCTACACCGTCGACCTCCCCGACGGCCGCAAGCAGACCGTCAAGTACGTGGACAACGGCGACGGTCTCGTAGCTGAGGTCAGCTACGAGGGCGAGGCTCACTACCCCGAGCACACCCCCGCCTACAAGCCCGCTCCCCCCGCCTACGCCCCTCCTCCCCCTGCACCCTATGAATAATGTGATTCCATTCTTTGTAAAAACAAAAATCATTCACTCACTCTTCATCAAACATGTTTTTTGTTGTTACATCATTCCACCAAAGATAATAAAGATAAATTGAAATGACAAGGACCATTCTTACCCCATTGTTACCTATTCCAAATATATTTCCCGTAATTAAAAGTCGACAACATAGTAGTGCATGTATTTGTGTAGAAATTCAAATGCTTATATGTATGTAGATACAGCATATAACATAATATGTATATAAATATATATACAGGCTTTCTTAGTAACATTTCTGAAACACTTTGATACATATTCAAACATATTTGTTCTTTACGCGAAAAGTATTTGAACCTGTTGAAATATTTTGTTTTGTTTTGCAGGTAGTGCATTGGAGAGTAGTCAAGTACTTTTCCATTTTGTTTGAACTTCTATAATATTTTGTTTCTGATCACAGCCACACTGCGATATGAGATAGGCTAAAGGTATACCATTGACTTTTTTATGTGAAATGAAGTAAAATAGCTTCTCGGAGAATAGTCGTGTACTTTGTCCATATCATTTGAAGCTTCTGTAATGCTTTGTTCTTAATATTAATCTTATAATTGAAGAAAAACATTTATTTTTTTTTTAATGTTTATCAGAACAAATTTCGACAACACCGTGATTTGTTACGACCAAAAACCAACCAATTTCAAACAATGCATCAGTGTTTGTGGTTTCGGGACGCATATGTTAATACATATATGTAAGTAGGTAGGATTGTATATACATATATATTGCAGGGCGACACGGGCAGGCAGTGCCACTTTCCTAGTCCCTGACTATGCTGGTGGTGGTATTGTATATATATGTATGTATGTGTGTGTGCATATGTACATGCATATACAATTATATATATTTTATACTTATAAATATATATGCATATATCTATATGTATATACATATATATATGTATATACATATATATGTATATATGTATATATATATAATGCATATATACATACATATATATATATATATATATATATATATATATATATATATATATATATATATATATATATATATATGCGTATGTATATAAAAGCATAGTTTTATATATGTGTATATATGTGTGTGTGTTTGTGTATGCATGTGTATATACATAAGCATATATTTATATGTGTATATATACATATACATACGCATATATATAAGCATATTCTTATATGTGTATATATATACATACATGCATACATACATACATACATACACACGCACACACACACACAAAGACACGCACTAAAACGACAAACATTATATAGACATGAACTTTTCTCTAACTTCTTTTATATTAAAATAGAAACGTAATTTACAAAAGGCTATAAACAAAGCCAGCAAAAGCCAGGCCTCGCGAATTACACTGAACGGAGGTCAAGGTAAATTACATTACTTCCTTCCCACTGTCCTGCATGAGAGAGGATTCAATTAAGTGAACTTGATTATAACATCATTACGCTTTTGAATTATTGAAGATTATGTTCTTATGTTCTTTGAGTAACATGGACCTTTTTCTGGTTTATGCTGAAAA
>NC_091589.1:6692794-6695294 GCF_042767895.1 Penaeus vannamei
TTATATGTATATATATAGATAGATAGATAACTATACTTACATATGTGTGTATATCAATAATAATGACAATAACAATAATAACAGTAATGATAATAACAGTATTACTCTTTTTATCTTTTATAGTAAATATAAATAGATATGCGTGTATATATAAATATATATAGATAGATATATATATATCTGTGTATATATAGATAGATATGCATATATATGTATGTGTACGTGTGTATACATACTCCATACCAAAATTAATCTAACATAAAAAAGAAGTACATTTCATCACATGTCCATATGACACAGTCCCTAAGGACGAAATTGGCAAAAAAGAAAGACCCACAAACAGCTGTCTGATTTGAAGATTAGCAAACCAACAAAATGATTGACCACAATTAGTCACTTACGTCTGTCTGTTTCTAAAATATCAGGTGGATGAATGTGTAAATGTTCAGTTAAGGAGAAAGGTGTTTTTTTAGATGGAATTGTCAAGATGTAAATTAACGTTGTGTGAACTTAATGATACACAGTAGAAAATAATAAAATTTCTGATTATTGACATAGGTATTCTAATATTGTGTATTTATTTATGTTTGCACTATATTTACTATTTTTATTAGTATAATTCGAGTCTCTATGTCTCATTGTCAAAGATTTGTATTATCTTTTTTACTGTAAGATTTTCTTTTT
Organism: Penaeus vannamei; assembly: GCF_042767895.1. Lineage (NCBI taxonomy): Eukaryota > Metazoa > Arthropoda > Malacostraca > Decapoda > Penaeidae > Penaeus > Penaeus vannamei. Next base: position 6,693,479 of record NC_091589.1, read on the forward strand.
CTTTTTTTATTTTTTTTTCTTTTTTCTTTTTTTTTTTACTATCAAACTCATGTCAAATTTCCCCTACGCATGTAGTCCATGATCTGTTTCTCCTTTCATCTCTCCGTTTATCCATCTCTGTGCTTTGCTGTCTGTTTGCCTGTCTGTCTGTATGCCCGTCTGTCTCCCCTTCTCTCTATGAGAGTGTGCCTGCATCAAATATTTCATTCTTGACACACACACATACACGCGTGTGTAGGCAGTGAGACAATCAGATAAATATAGACGTAGATATTGTATATATGTATACACATAAATACGCATACGCGTATATACTTTTCCTTTCACCTTATTTCTCTTAAAATATTCACGCAATCATATCCACCAGAGCGAAGCAAAAGAGAGAGAGAGAGAGAGAGTGTCAGTCCCCGCGCGAGTATAAAAGCCCGAGGTGGTCGTTGACGCCATCATTCCTTCCGCCGCCATGTCTCTTAAGGTAGGCTCACGGACTGGCTCTCCCGAAGACTCGTTATTAAAAAAAAATAATAAAATAAAAAAAAATAAGATCGTATTATTAGTAATTATGTTTTGAGATATTTATGTAATTAGATGGTGTCCACTAAGAAATCTAAAGACAAGTGACTCGTGAATAATGATCATAGATTTGAAAATATAACAAATTTCACTTGATTTCCAGATTGCCGTCATCGCTTGCCTGGCTGTTGTGGCCATAGCTGATAAGGCCCCCCATCCCCCTCCCCCCGCCCCCTACCACCCCCCACCTGCCCCCTACCACCCTCCACCACCGGCCTACCACAGCGAACCACACTACCCTGATGTAAGTGCAACATGAAATGATTAACACTCAGGCATCACTTGATTAAACGTTTTATGTGGGATGCATGCTCTTTATATTTTGGTAAGTCATTTTGACGAAGATATTCATACTATTTTTTGATTACTTTATCACGCAATTTAATTTTATGGATACGCTCGTTTTCATTCGGACTTGTTTAGTACTCACGGCTTGTCTTGCCACCACACAGGTTCCTCCCAAGTACGCCTACAACTACGGCATCTCCGACGACTACGGCGTCAACCTCGGCCACTCGGAGTCCCGCGACGGCTACAAGACCGAGGGCAGCTACTCCGTCGACCTCCCCGACGGCCGCAAGCAGACCGTCAAGTACGTGGACAACGGCGACGGTCTCGTAGCTGAGGTCATCTACGAGGGCGAGGCTCAGTACCCCGAGCACACCCCCGCCTACAAGCCCGCTCCCCCCGCCTACGCCCCTCCTCCCCCTGCGCCCTATGAATGAATAATAGGATTCCATTCTTTGTAAAAACAAAAATCATTCACTCACTCTTCTTCATCAAACATGTTTTTTGTTGTTACATCATTCCACCAAAGATAATAAAAATAAGTTGAAATGACAATGACCATTCTTACCCGTGTTACTTATTCCACATATACTTTTTATAATTAGGTTCTTGCAGCACATATACGTGTGTAGATACTCAACTGGAGATGTGTGCGTCTATACGTAGAGCATATACTTTGATGCATCCTCATACGTGTTTGACCTTTACGCGGACATTGCTGAAACATTTCTTTTCTCGTTCTGTATGCCTCTCGCTTAACACAAAGTAATACGTCGGCCGACCAATCATAGTGTGATAATTACTTTCGCTAAGGAGGTTATGTTTTAGATAGCGTTGGCTAGTTAGTTTAGTTGTTGGTTAGCAGGATAACTAAATGTTATGAACAGATATTTATGAAACTTTTCTCCGAGGTGTGTCGTAGCCCAATTTAGATGCTTTAATTCCTGATCCAGGA
>NC_091589.1:6700294-6702794 GCF_042767895.1 Penaeus vannamei
AATAAGAACTACGCAGATGCATACACAGACACACACATACACACACAAGTGTATACATATGTATATATATATATATATATATATATATATATATATATGTGTGTGTGTGTGTGGGTGTGTGTGTGTGTGTGTATGTATGTGTGTGAATATTTATAAATCTGTATGTATATCTTTATGTCAATATAAACATATCTATCAGTTTCCATATATGTATATATACACGCACACATATATATACATAGACACACACACAGACACACACACACACACACACACACACACACACACACACACACACACACACATATATATATATATATATATATAATATATATATATGTATATATATATATATGTATATGTATATATATACATATATATACATATATATATATAAACACATACTTGCGTATATGCGTATACTTCGATAATATCTGTAATATGATTTCAACTTTCTTCCAACAGCTCAGAAAAGGGAAGAATAAGCATTGTTGTATATAAATGTGGACGCATTGTACTGTAAAAATAAACAGTCTTCACTGTATGTAAAGCTGCTTTTGAGCTTGTCATATCGAGTACAATGGCCGCCCTGAGACATTTCTGAGATGGTAGTATCTCGGGTTCTTCACATAACCCGGGCCTACTGGTGTTGGGTGAGATAGCGTCGCCTTATTTTTTTTTTTTTATTTATTAATTTTCATTTATATATATACATATATATACACACACATATATATATATACATATATATATATTGGGGGGGGGGAATTAGTTCAGGACAAAATGATTTTCTGGCGATTATGGTCTATACTTCGAAAATAACAACCATATGCGGCAGGTGGTACCTTACCGTCGTCAAGCGACTGGCGGGGTAGACTATGTGCAACAGGTAGTCTCCCATCGTAATAATGTTACTGCCAGCCAGTAGATCACACAGAGAAGAAAATTGGCACACGGAATGTGAGAACATTGCGGAGAGTAGGAAAAGTACACAAAGTAGTTGCAGAAGCGAAGAGGTTGAAAATAGACATATTGGGTCTCTGCGAGGTCTGCTGGCTTGGGTCAAATGACTGTGGAGGGATATGAATTTTATTTATTCTGGTAGTGATTACCCTACATGAATAGGTATAATGATGTCTACTGAAGTGGAAGGGTACTGGTCAGTATCAGACAGGATAATAGTTGCCAAATTGAGCTCATCCTCTCATTCTTTGTATTATCCAGATAAATGCACCAACAGGCTGGGTCACAGAATATAGTGTGGGTGACTTAAGACACTTTTTTTCTTTTTTTTTAATGGGAGAAATATGTATTTTTGATGGTTTGCATGGGGAAACGTCATATTATTTAGCATTTATTACGCGAGATATAAAAATACACATTAAATAAACACATGAAAATAAATGCATAAGGGTATAACGTTCTCATTGAATAAAAACGCGCAGAGAAATATTACGAAATAGCTTCATAGGGCAATAATGTTCACGATTCACTCACATTTTCATTGTTCGTTTACCACCTCACTGTTCAATGTTCGTTATTTTCTACATTCAATTTTCATATCATTTGATACCGCACATTATATACGATCCGTATTAGCATCTTCGTTCTTCATCATGCTTGATCGGCATCATGCTATGTGGGTAGTCTTGAGTAATCAGCCCACAGTTCTAAAATGACAAAATAAACTAAATACAATTTCTGACCATTTTCTTACCTCAAGGTAGAAATCAAAATAGATTATTTATCACCAACTAATCAATATAGATTATATTCCATCAACCTAATTCACTTATCCTATATTCGAAATAACCACAGATTATTATATATCTATAAGACATACCTTATAGTTTTAATTATAGCAAATATCAGTAGCCGACGTGACTAGCGTGGCCCACAGCTCGGGACTACCACACTCCTTCGCCTAATTATCGTGACGGCCTCTGCTAAAAAGAGCTCTCACCTTGCTTAGGCCTACCAAGACAACTACCCCATCTACTTATACCACAAGCAACGGTGACGTCACGCCCGCAAACAGTCGTTACACTAATCAATGATTTACAGATTAGTAAATGAGATGGTATGACAATATGTGTGTATGTGTAAGAATGCATATATGCAAAAGTGTATATATAGATACTAATATATATATGTACACAAACGTGCAAACATAATATATATCATATACAGATATGTGTGTGCCTGTTTATTGTGCATAGACTGACAGGTGTGAGAATGGAACTTAATTATGCCACTGCACTGGCACTGTGGGCCAAACGATGAATATTTAAAAGTAAATTGGAAGTTCCTCTCATGATAAAAAAAAAAAAAAACCGTTCGATACCACGAACAGCCGCCACAATACTCTATGGAAGAAGTCAGTGTCTTATCACATGGATATTTCCACACGTATTGAATCACCAAGGAGGCAGTCCAGCATGACCTCAAAAACCTGTTTTTTCTTGTTATTGAAATCAATACGGCCATTATTATTGTTGAC
>NC_091589.1:6707794-6712794 GCF_042767895.1 Penaeus vannamei
CACTCAATCTGTTTTTGATTTATTTATCTTTAGTCCCATTTCCTCACTTGAATTATTAACTGCATCAATAAGTTCTTGTAACTTATCTATAAAATCTGCGATTATATCTGTATCATCTGCGCATCTTATATTATTTATGTTTTTCCCTCCGATGTTTATACCTTCCAGTGATTCAAGGTCTCGCATTATCATTTCTCCATATATGCATATATATATATATATATATATATATATATATATATATATATATATATATACAAATATATAAATCTACACAAATGTCTGTGTACAGAGAAACAAATACATATGTATGTATATATATAATATATATATATATATATATATATATATATATATGTGTGTGTGTGTGTGTGTGTGTGTGTGTGTGTGTGTGTGTGTGTGTGTGTGTGTGTGTGTGTGTGCGTGTGTGTGTGTGTGTGTGTGTGTGTGTGTGTGTGTGTGTGTACACAATTGTATATATGCACTTATATATATGCATATATACATATACATAAGTATATATATATATATATATATATATATATATATATATATATATATATATATATATGTATATATATATATACACATACATATACACGTATATCTATATACATAGATATACATGTATATATATATACTTATATGTATAGACATATATTCTAAAGCGCATTTATAAACACACACACACACGTATATTTATATGTACATATATGTGCATATATATATATATATATATATATATATATATATATATATATATATATATATATATATATATATATATATATATATATATATGGTAGTGCATTATTCCATCTTTCATTAAATAAACCTCAGGATTTCTAATTTCGGACTTGAACTCGAGTGCCCACAGTGAGTGCGTGTAAGACCTCGCTATCCTTACTCAAGGATGAGTAGATAGTAATGTCTGTGGAAGCTAGATACGTCCTAGTTGCACACTCCTTTCAGCGGGTCAAGCATCAGCGGCAGAGCGTCCGTCTTGCAGTTCCCTGACTGAAACGGCGAGGGTTCGAGTCCCTATCGGAGAGGTTATTTATTCATCATATCAGTGTGGTAGAACATTATTCCATCTTTCATGTATATATATATATATATATATATATATATATATATATATATATGTGTGTGTGTGTGTGTGTGTGTGTGTGTGTGTGTGTGTGCGTGTGTGCGTGCGTGCATACATAGAGACTTCAATGTTTGGATTTAGGAAAGCATGATAAGTGTATTATCGAGGTACAGGACGTGAATGTTGATGGGGAGATCTTTTGAGAAAAAAATATTTTATGCATTCTGTTTATTCATGAATTTTAATTTATTTTGTTAATCTATCAACATATTTCACTTATTGATATCATCAGCCAGTATTTTTCTTTTATTATTATTATTATTATTTTTCAATACTATTCATTATACATATCCTGCTTGCAGCTGCAGCCAGAACGAGACGAGAGAAAGAGAGAGAGAGAGAGAGAGAGAGTCCAGCGCGAGTATAAAAGCCCGAGCTGGTCGTCGGCGCCATCATTCCCTCCGTCGCCATGTCCCTCAAGGTAGGCTCGCGGACTAGCTCTCCCGAGGCTGTGAAGTGACTCGTTTTTTGAGTGATCAGTGCATGTGTGGTTATGATTTTCGCGTGGATATCATACTTGCATAGTTTTGTCTTCAAATGTACGATTAGCATGAATATAAGTGAACGAGATTAATATGTTCACAACATACTGTTTATTTATATGCTTTGCATGTATTTGTACTCACTCACATATGTATATATATGTGTGTATGTTTTGTGTGTGTGTGGGTTTAGATACATGTATATATGTACGAGTATATGTATATGAGTATATATACAGTATATATATAAATATATGTGTGTGTGTATGTATATATGTATTTTTAAATGCATACATATATACATCTATATATACATGTATACATATAAATTCATATATGCACAAATTTCCAGCATTATAACTTGCATTATCATTTCACGGCCCGAAATATTTCAAGTTGAAAAAATGAATTCGCATTGGAAAATGTAATCCCTATTTTCAATTTCCAGATCGCCGTCATCGCTTGCCTGGCTGTTGTGGCCACAGCTGATCACCCCCCTCCTCCTGCACCTTACCACCCCCCTCCAACCCTCTTCTACCCCCCACCTCGGCCCTACCACAGCGAACCAGACTACCCTGATGTAAGTTCCTTTTCGTTAATCCTTTGATTGGTAGAGATTGTTATCATTCATCTTTTTGTTCCTTAGAAAGTCCTTTTGAGTGTTTTCGTCTAACTCAATTAGTTATTACAATTTTACTCAAGACCTGTTTCCTGTGACATTTAAGGAATGAAACGCATCCTTCCGATATCAGATACTGAAATCGACTATCCTTACTTTTACCTCCGACGAATAGGAGTCCTTTAAAATATCCTCTCCCGACGCCACCCACACAGGTGCCCCCGAAGTACACCTACAACTACGGCGTCGCCGACGGCTACTCCGGCGTCAACCTCGGCCACTCAGAAGCCCGCGACGGCTACAAGACCGAGGGCAGCTACTCCGTCGACCTCCCCGACGGCCGCAAGCAGACCGTCAAGTACGTGGACAACGGCGACGGTCTTGTAGCTGAGGTCGGCTACGAGGGCGAGGCTCAGTACCCCGCGCACACCCCCGCCTACAGGCCCGCTCCCCCCGCCTACCCCGCTCCCCCCGCCTACCCTGCTCCCCCTTCCTACCCTGCTCCCCCCGCCTACCCTGCTCCCCATGCGTAGAGACATGTTAAGGATATTGGACGACATAGCAAATCATTCTCAAGTTGACTTATTCATCTTCCATCTTCATATTTGTTTGTTACCATTTTTTCCCATGTACATTAATAAACTTTTGGTAGTGTAAAGTTTGTCTTTTGTTTGACCCAAGTTATTTATATGATTGGCTTTGTTTAGTGATTGATTTCCGATTTTTTTTTTTTTTTTTTTTTTTAGTTATTTGGTATTGTTATTAACATTTCCATAACATTTTGTCAAACATAATGTCAACAATAATAATGACCGTATTGATTTCAATAACAAGAAAAAACATAAGTTTCCCGAAAATTATATACTTACATACATATGTGTGTATGTGTGCGTGTGTGTGTACGCAGACAGACACACACACACACACACACACACACACACACACACACACACACATATATATATATATATATATATATATATATATATATATATATATATATATATTTATATATATATATGTATATATATATATATGTCTGTGTCCAGAGAAACATATATATATGTATATGTGTGCATATAAACAATTGTATATATACGCTTATATATATATATATATATATATATATATATATATATATATATATATATATATATATATACATATACATATATATATATACTTTTGTATAATATATGTATATGTATATATGTGTATATGTGTGTGTGTAACATAGACATACATATATGAATATGTATTTATATATAAATGTAAATATATATATATATATATATATATATATATATATATATATATATATATATACCTATATGTATAGATACCCTAAAACGCATGTATAAACACACACGTATATTTTTATGTATATATATATATATATTTATATATATATATGTACGGTAGTAGGTTATTACATCTTTTATTAAATAAACCTTATGATTTCTGATTCCTGATATGAATATTTCTAACAATATCTACCGAGTGCCCACAGTGAGTGCGTGTAAGACCTCGCTATCCTTACTCAAGTACGAGTAGATAGTTATGTCTGTGGAAGCTAGATACGTCCTAGTTGCACACTCCTTTCAGCGGGTCAAGCATCAGCGGCAGAGCGTCCGTCTTGCAGTTCCCTGACTGAAACGGCGAGGGTTCGAGTCCTTATCGGAGAGGTTATTTATTCATCATATCAGTGTGGTAGAGCATTATTCCATCTCTCATGTATGTATATATATACATATATATACATATATATATATATATATATATATATATATGCATATATATGTGTGTGTATTCATACATACATATATATGTATTATTGTGTGTATCTATATATAAATATATATATATATATATGTGTGTGTGTGTGTGTGTGTGTGTGTGTGTGTGTGTGTGTGTGTGTGTGTGTGTGTGTATGTGTGTGTCAATAAATCCATATATATGTGATGTATGTGTACTTATACATATACATGTGTGTGTATATAATTGTATATATCTATATATGTATGTGTGCGTGTTTGTGTATGTATATATTCATACACACACATATATATATATATATGTGTATGTATATGTGTGTGCATACATAGAGACTTCAATGTCTGGATTTAGGAAAGCATAAGTATATTATCGAGTTACAGTACGTGAATGTTGATGAGTAAGTCTTTTGAGAAAAGAATATTTTATGCATTCTGTTTATTCATGAATTTTAATTTATTTTGTTAATTCATCTACATATTTCACTTATTAATATCATCAGCCAGTATTTTTCTTTTATTATTATTATCATTTTTTTAATACTATTCATTATACATATCCTGCTTGCAGCTGCAGCCAGAACGAGACGAGAGAGAGAGAGAGAGAGCGAGAAAAAAAGAAAGAGAGAGAGAGTCCGGCGCCAGTATAAAAGCCCGAGCTGGTCGTCGGCGCCATCATTCCCTCCGCCGCCATGTCCCTCAAGGTAGGCTCGCGGACTAGCTCTCCCGAGGCTGTGAAGTGACTCGTTTTTTGAGTGATCAGTGCATGTGTGGTCATGATTTTCGCGTGGATATCATACTTGCATAGTTTTGTCTTCAAATGTACGGTTAGCATGAATATAAGTGAACGAGATTAATATGTTCACAACATACTGTTTATTTATATGCTTTGCATGTACTTGTACTCACACATATGTATATATAAATATATATATATATATATATATATATATATATATATATATATATGTGTGTGT
>NC_091589.1:6765294-6772794 GCF_042767895.1 Penaeus vannamei
GTAAACTACAGAAGATTATATTTCTTTAAGTTCAACTGTGATTCTGAAAACGATATAAGGATGATGATGAAAATATTAACCACAACAATGATTATACCTCTCTATGCATGACATGTTTATATATTCATACATACATACACAATCACACATGCTGTCTCTCTCTCTCTCTCTCTCTCTCTCTCTCTCTCTCTCTCTCTCTCTCTCTCTCTCTCTCTCTCTCTCTCTCTCTCTCTCTCTCTCTCTCTCTCTCACTCACTCCTTCTCTTTCTCACTCTTATTCTCTCTCTTTCTCTCTCACTCAGTCACACACACTCTCTCTCTCCCTTTCCCTCCCTCTCTCTTTTTCACTCACTCATCTCTCTCTCTCTCTCTCTCTCTCTCTCTCTCTCTCTCTCTCTCTCTCTCTCTCTCTCTCTCTCTCTCTCTCTCTCTCTCTCTCTCTCTCTCTCTCTCACTCTTTCTCTTTCTCCCTCTTATTCTCTCTCTTTCTCTCTCACTCAGTCACACACACTCTCTCTCTCCCTCTCCCTCTCTCTCTCTCTTTCTCTCTACCCCATCCACTTATTCTCTCTCTATCATTCGCTTGTTCTCCCCCCCCCCCGCCTCTCCCTCTCTCTCTCTCTCTCTCTCTCTCTCTCTCTCTCTCTCTCTCTCTCTCTCTCTCTCTCTCTCTCATTCACTTATCCTCTCTCTATCATTAGCTTGCTCTCTCTTTCTCTCTCAATCTATCTCATACACTCACACACAATAATGCAAACACGGAATTAAACCTGAATTTAGAATAATGCTTTAAGATATGAAACAAAACTCTAACATAAATAACAGCAAGCTCTTTTATAAATGTTAACACTATTCTTCTAATATTAATAAACAACAAATCTACATTACAGCAATGGCTACGATCACACACAGTCAAATAATATCAAAATACTGTCTAAATACATCTAATTCAAATACATTTAAGTCATGACTCATCTCAATCAATAAAATACCAAATGCTTTAATATCAAGATACATCATCATCTTTATCACATTGATATCAAAGGCTTTATACCAACAGCAGATAGTATGAATATAACTAAAAGAAGTCTACATTGAAATAAAAAAAAAATATGCAAATGCTTACAACACAAATATAACTTGAAAATAATTATATCTTTAACATGCTACAAGACTTGTACACCAAAGAATACTTTTGAAGTTGATTTAATCTTATTTTTTTATGACTGAACTTCAAGAAAATGTCTGAAGTCGGAACAGATATACTTGCCTTAAGAGAGAGTATCTAGAATATTACCAATACACGTAATATAAGAAAAGGAAGAAGCAAAAAAGCACAAAGACAAGATTACAAACACAAACAAACACACATTAAAGGCACAAACAAGGAGATTATCAACAGCATTATGAGACTACTTCAACACGACAAGAGTGGTCGATATATTTTTATGAAGATGGGGTCTGGAAGAGGGAGAGAACAAGAAAGAGTGAGGATGATTAAGGGGGAAAGAGGGAAAGCGAGAGAGAGAGAGAAGAAGAAAAGAGACAGAGGGAGTGAGAGAGAGAGAGAATGGGAGGATTTTTATTCTATTTTCACCTTTTTTTCACGTGTGACTATCTTTTTTTTTTTTTTTTTGGAAAGGAGGAAGAGAAGAAGGAAGAGGGGGAGAATCTTTTCTCCTCCCCTTCCTCTTCTCTTCCCCTTTCTCCTCCTCCTCTTCCTCCACCTCCCTCTCCTCCTCTTCCACCTCCTCCCTCTCCTCCCCCTCCCTCTTTCCTCCTTCTTCCTTCCTTCCTTCCTCCTTCCCCTCCTCCCCCTCTTCCTCCTCCTCGTTCCTCAGGGACTGTATCTACTGGCAGCGTGCAATCCATAGCGCCCAGTATGCACAGACCATGAATCGCTCAGTGATTTGGTGTTTCAAATCCTCCAGCTTCTTCCTCCGCTTGTTGGCCGCTCGCTCCACGAAGTTGATGCAGGCAAACTCCAGCACGGCCGCAAAGACGAAAGCAAAGCAGAGAATGACGAAGTAGTCGAGGGCCGTGGCATAGGAGACAGCTGGCCATGCCGACCTGCCGCCGAAGCCAAGCGTAGTCATGGACAGCACAGTAGTCACACCTGGTGTTACGAGAGAAAACGGCACACCGTGAGGACGCGGCCACTGGAAGGGGGGAAACTGAAGTAAACTGTAGGGCACCCACCCTTTGCTCTCCCTGGACCTCTGGCGCTCGGGCTCTCTCCTCAACCTCCTTCCGGTGCTGCTCCATGGCCTTGCGACGCTTGTTAGTCGACCTCTCGAGGAAGTGCATCACGGTGTACTCCACGATGGCCCCGAAGACGAAAGTAAAGCACAGGATGACGAAGTAATCTAAAGACGTCGGGTACGAGACTTTGGGCATGGACGACTTGCCTCCGAAACCGATCTTGGTTAGTGAAAGCACTGTCGTTGCACCTGATTTACAAGGGAGGGAGGTTTGGTAAGGCGGAGGCCCTGCTCACGGACTCCGAGGGCGGCCAACCTGCTGAAAACTCGGGAGCTTTGAACACGACAATCTGGGCTAAGTTACTCTGACTCCTGATGCTCTGAATAAGCTATTTCTACTATTTGTTATAATATGTTTACTTTATCTTTTTTATATCTAAACCTGAATTCTTTTTTTAATCAGTTCATTTAATCAGATCTATGTACTGTTTACTGAATTATTGTTATCATCATTATTAATCAATAAAGATTCTTACGTTATAGCCTGCAATCAAAGGAAACTGGAATGATTAGTCAATCAATTTTTTTTTAAAAGCAGAGAAAATATCCTGAAAATGAAGACAAAAAATGGAAAATTATTATTAAAAAAAAAACTTAAATCATAACTGTTAAAGATAAGAAATACGAATTAATAACTCAACAAAAGAACAGAGAAAATGGGGAAAAATAAAAAAGGCCATTTTAGACGCTGTTATTCGAAACAAGAAGCAACAGAAAACGGAGGAAAAAGCATAAAGAACAAAAGAAATTCAAATAAAGAAAATCTGCGGAGAAAAAGAAAATCACGGTTAAATAAAAGAAAAAGAAAACAACAACAACAAAAAGAGAAACAAAACAGACAAAATAAGAAACAGCGATAATCTGCAGGAGAAAAAAAAAACACATGAGTAAAAAGGGGAGAAAATATTGAAGGAATAAAGCCAATTCCATGAAATAACAAAATAAAATAGAAGTTAATAATAAGCAGAAAATAAGACCTGGAATTTCGGAAGGAAAAAAATAAAAAAAATTATTACGAATTAGTCTCAGACAAATACATTGACAAATTTTAGACAAAAAACAGAAATAAGCCTTAAAATAACAATAATGAATTGCTAAAGCCGTTAATGACATTTGCAAGATAGCGAATCAAGGTTAAAACAAAATTATACTCATAATCTGTTAGTTTTTAATAATTGTATCAAATAATTATAGCTATACATACATAAGGAACCCAAATGAATAACATAGATCAACGTTTGCAAGTATCATGTGCATGCTAGTGTGTCTATGTATATTTATGTGTGTCTCATATATGTGTGTGTTTGTGTGTGTTTATATATGTGTATTTATGTATATATATATATATATATATATATATATATATATATATATATATATATATATGTATATATATATATATATATATATATATATATGTGTGTGTGTGTGTGTGTGTGTGTGTGTGTGTGTGTGTGTGTGTGTGTGGGCGTATGTGTGTGCGTATGTGTATGTGTGTGTGTATGTGTGTGTGTGTGTGTGTGTCTGTATGTGTGTGTGTATGTGTGTGTGTGTAAGTATATACATGTATATATATTCATATATATATATATATATATATATATATATATATATATATATATATATATATATTCATATATGTATATACATATATATCCATATATATATCTATCTATCTATACATATATATATATATACATTTCCATACATATATACATACATACATACATATATATATATATATATATATATATATATATATATATATATATATATATATATATATATATATATAGGTATGTATATGTATATATACATATGTAGATTTACATATATATATATATATATATATATATATATATATATATATATATATATATACATAAACATATAAACATATATACCGAACCCACACACACACACTCACTTAACCCCCTACCATTCCCCCTTACCCTCTCCCCCTCTCCCCTAACCCCAGACCCTCCCCCTTCACCCACCCCCAGCCCCTCCCAGCCTACCCCCCCTCACCCCCAACCCACAGCCCCCCCAGGCCCTCACAGCCCCCCTCCCCCCTAGCCCTCGAGCCAGCCAGCCACGTATGCGCAACCGCTTACCTAGACAGACGCGGCCCGGGACGTCCTTCTTGGTGATCCAGAAGGCGACCCACGAGCAGCACACGATGAGGATGCAAGGGACGTACACTTGCAGGAGGAAGAAGCCGGTAAGCCTCTTCAGGTGGAATTTGACGCTGAGGATCGAGATCTCTTCTGGCGGTGTCGGCGCGGGGGAGCGAGGGGGAGAGAGAGAGAGAGAGAAGGGGGGAAAGGGGTTTGAGATTAGTGATTTTTTTTCTTTTTTTTTGTGGTTGGGGGTATTTTTTTTGGGGGGAGCGTTTTTTTTCGGGGGGTATTTTGTTTGTTTTAGGGGGGTACGCTTTTTTTTGGGGGGTGTAGGGAGGTTGGGGGGTAGGGGTATATTTTTTGAGGGGTATTGTGTTTATTTTTGGGGGGTGTATAATTTTTTTTTGGGGGGGGGTGTAGGGGAAGTTTTACCTGTTGTCTAGATTTTGGGTTTTAATTTTATTGCTATTTTAAATATATTATCTTTATCATATCATTATTAACATTATTGTTATCTTTATCATTATCATAATTATTATCTTAATTGTCAGCATACTGATGGATTGAGATTTTAACCTACCGATTTTTTTTCTCAAATCTGTTTTGCTTCACTAATATCTATTTACTAATTCATATCTCCATTTAGCTAAAAAAAAAACATCTATTTTGCAGCTTGTTTTTTTTTTTTATATATGTGCTTCGTATAAATCAATTCAATAAATTCGTTATTCCTAATGGACATATTTTACGGCTAATTACTATCATTACTATTAGTAGTAGTAGTAGTTATTAATCTTGATGTACTTTATTATCATTATCATTATTATTATTACTACGATCATCGTTATTTTATTATTATTGTTGATACTGGATATATCATTATCATTCTTATTGTCATTATTGTTGTCATCTTCATAATCATTACCATCACCATCATCATCATTATCGTCATCACCATCATAACCATTATCATTATCATCATCATCATCACCATTACCATTATCATTATCATCATCATCATCATCATTACCATTATCATTATCATTATCATTATCATTATCATCGTCATCATCATTACCATCACCATCATCATCATCATCATTATCATTACCATCATCATCATCATCATCAAAATGGTCAAAGTATACAACAGGATCCAAGATCAAGCTACCAGTGATAAACTACTGTATTTCCCACCAATATCAAAAGGAATATGTAACAGCGAACCGTTACGTCAAATTCAACGATAATTAAAGAAAATGATCGGCTTCTCAAGTTCAGTCCAACCTATTTTTGACACATAAAAAATAACTTATTTGAACTTCGCGGTAAACCCTTTAACATAACTGTCATGGCGGATGTACCTCGTGACGTCAACTCCCTTTGAAATACACTCAGGATTAATGTATTCCTGTGTTCTTCGTATTTATTAAATGGACATTCTGCAAATATTGATTTTCGTTGTATATTAACTACGTACGCATATTTGTTTATTAGGAATATTCGATGCAAGCAGAGCCATCTACCGGGAATATTTGAAAGTATTGTTGTCATTCTATTCGTTACTCATTTCGGAGGTAAAGTTTGTTTACAGTGCTGTTCGTGTGTGCGAGTGGTTTTCCGAACAATTATAGTGAAAACAAACTCAAAGTGGCTTTTTTACGATCTCTGAACCACCGCAAAATTTAGTGAATTATAACAACCGTGTTCTAGTTGCCGAAATTCGTCAGAGATTCGACACTTCCCAACCGCCATTCGCTTCACCAAAAGGTAAGCCCAGTTTGAATTTTGAAACGTACAGATTATTGCAATTTGAAGCTGTCGGGTTAGAAATGCGGCGATTGGGGAAGAAAATATGTTCATGAGGCGATTGGAAGGGATCCGGGTTGATGTCGCAGGTTTTGAGGGTTCATATGGCGATCTTTGTGGTAATTTGTGCGAATTGGTTGGGGTTCGCTGGTTCGTTGGTTCGGTCGGCGGGTCGAATCTCCCGTGAGTGAATCTTGGCTCGTAGTTTCTGTGAGGAAGGCTAGATCAGGAGCCGCTCGAGGGGTCATGGCGTCTGATTCCATTTTTGGAAGAAAAGAAAAGGTGTCATGGCGATTGATCCCATTAAAAAAAAAAAAAAAAAAAAAAAAAAAAAAAAAAAAAAAAAAAAAAAACATGGAGTTCATTTTGATGACGTCACAAAAGTTGCGGATGCGTTGTGAATATGGTCGATCATTTTGGTCTTTTCTATCTTTAAAAAAAGGATGGAAAATAATAGTTATAATGGTTATATTTTCATCGAACAATCATCAATATAGCCCTGTGGGACGCCATAACACCACCCCGAGTTGCTCCTGACCTAGCCTTTCCCTCTTATCCATGCTCCACTTTCTTTATGGTCTGAAATCCGATTCTTGGCTCGGGTCTTTGTCATTTTCCGCTTTCTTTATCACCTGTAATACCATTCTTGGGTTCTTCGTCTTGTCTGCTATTCGCCAGTTTCTTTACTATCTCAAATACGATTCTTGGTTCGGAGTTTTTATTTATTTGATAATATGGTGATAATGATTATTGTTTTATTATCTTTATTAATGTCATGGTAATAATTATGATGACAACTTCAGTTCTATTACTAATTCTATCATTAGGAATAAAGACAACAATAATGATGAAATCTGAAATAAAATGCATACAGATCATGTCAATATAGGAATATGAAATCAACATTAAAAGAAAGCGGGAAGATTAAAAGAAAATTGAAAGAATAAAAAGGAATAGAAACACAAGTATATAAAGAGAGAGAGAGAGAGAGAGAGAGAGAGAGAGAGCGGAACTGGTGAAACATGATTATAGAATACTGGAGAAAGAAACTCCAGCAAGCGAAAATGAGATGAGAAGATTGAAAGATAAAATTTAAAAAAGATATAAGGCCAACGGGAAGGAAAATGGAGCGAGATCAGAAGAAAACGGGACGATCGAATAGGGATTGAAATAAAGAAAACGGAACCCTCGTGAAAAGTATCTACAGAAAATGGGAAGTCGTAGAACAGAATTTGGAAGGGCAGACTGTATCATTTTTCGAAACTTTTGTGACATTAAGGAAAAGAAAATAAGTTATTGTGGAAGTCTTT
>NC_091589.1:6785294-6792794 GCF_042767895.1 Penaeus vannamei
ATATATATATATATATATATATATGTTGTATCTATTTTTCCCTCCTTTTTTGACTAGTACTTTGATATGCTATTTTGTACTTATTTCTTATTTTCTGTTTTCCTGCCTGTTCTCGAACCTATAATGTTTCGCCAAATAAATATAGATAAAATATTTATCAATAGATTTGTTGGTTATCGAGGGCAGCCATTTTGATTTTGGTTATCAATGCAGGTTACAAATAAATATTACATTATAATAAACATCAGTGAGGGTAATAATTGTTCTTCAGGTCGGTGAGAATAAATCGGAATTATTATCTATATATTTGATAATTCCTGTACGATTTAGAGGAACAAAAATGATCATATTTGTTTACTGAATTGTAATTTTCATCTGAACAAAATCGCAAATGGAAAAGCTTCAACACCAAGCGTATCACGTGACCCCATCCCGCAACTAAAACGAGGTCACAAACTGGATAAAAAACGAGAGATAAAAAAAACCAGAGAGGGAAATCTTTAGGAAATCCCCAAGATCTTCCTCTTAGTAGGCTCCTTGGACAGACATTTACGAAGGTTTATTAGCCTGACGGTTTTTTAACACTAATAACTCCTCTTAAACGCAACCCGGTTTTAGTCGACCGAGAAGCCCTTTTACGAGAGGGGCCGAGAGCGGGAAAGGAAAAAAAATTGGCGGGAAAATGTCTATAAGGCGATTATGCCCTGATCCCCAAAGCGCTTCTAACCCTTATGACATCCCTTCCTCCCATCCTCGCGCTCTTTCTCGCTTTCATCGCGATGTATCTCCTTAATCCCTTTCCTAAGACGAAATTATGATGGCCGGATCCAAGCATCTAGTGGAGGCGATCAGAGGAGGGTTGTTAAAGGCGGACTTCTTAGGTTAATTACACTGGGGAACCGTCGCCATTGCGCGGGAAAAAAAGCTTCGTTCAGATCTCGGACAAACTTTCTGGGAAATTTTCTTGCTGTTCTCTGATTGGTTTATGACATGTAAACTTTTCGAATTGGTGAAATAAAATAGAAGGATTTGAAAAAAAAGAAAAGGCATTGCAGTTTAATTAGTTTTGAGAAGATAAAAATAAAATCGGTGTTGCATTACAGTCTGGAATTCATTATGATGGAAAGAAATGAGTTGATTATATAACTCGTACATTTATCTTTTCCATCTGTCTCTAATTATCCTTTTCTTCTAATTTGCCTCACCTCTTTATCACAAATTACCTCCGTTTACAAATATTCTTACAAACCAAAACACAAAAACAGCACCGTATTCTAAAAAAAAAAAAAAAAAAAAAAAAAAAAAAAAAAAGTCAAACATAAATTAAATTAAATAAATCGCAAAATGGGTTTATTTCGGATATCCATATCGGTTCCATCGCCTGATAAGGAGCCTGATACTAACTGAAACGTCATGATTCGCTCTTCCATAAGACCCATAAGACAAATTAATCTCAATTTTATTTCTTTTAAGTCTTTCCCTCAATTCACCTTTATTGTTTTATCGTCAGATTCATGGACCCTTCTTTCCTCATGTCAAAAGTGCTTTTCTAGTCAAAATCAACGAAAGTAAAGTGCCTCTCTCCTCAGTCAGTGAAAGTGACGCGCGTTTCTAGTCAAAATCAGTGAAAGTAAAGTGCTTTTCTGGTCAAAATTATGGTTATTAGTGATTTTTTTTTTTTTTTTTTTTTTTGGCCAGTCACGGAATGTAAAGTGCCTGTCAAGTCAAAACCAGGGGAAATAAAGTGCTTTTCTGGTTTTCTAGTCAAAATCAGTGAAAGTAAAGTGCTTTTCTGGTCAAAATCATTGTTATTAAAGTGATTTTTTTTCACCAGTCACGGAATGTAAAGTGCCTGTTTAGTCAAAACCAGGGGAAATAAAGTGCTTTTTTGGTTTTCTAGTCAAAATCAGGGGGAATAAAGTGCTTTTCTGGTCAAAATCATGGTTATTAAAGTGATTTTTTTTTTTTTTGCCAGCCACGGAATGTAAAGTGCCTGTCTAGTCAAAACCAGGGGAAATAAAGTGCTTTTTTGGTTTTCTAGTCAAAATCAGGGGGAATAAAGTGCTTTTCTGGTTTAGTTAAAATCAAGGGAATAAAGTGCTTTTCTGGCCTAGTTAAAATCGAGGAAAATAAAGTGCTTTTCTAGTCTTCTAGTGAAAATCAGGGAAACAATGTCCTTACAGCAAAATTAGCGAAGCGAAGTGCCTGTCTAGTCAAAATCAAGAAAGATCATTATAAAAAAATTACTATTATCGTTATCATCATTATTATTAATGTTTTTTTTCCAGAATCAGAGAAAGAAAAGTGCTTTTCCAATCAAAATCAGGGGGGAAAAGTGACCGTTGAACTGAGTCATTGGTCCTTCTGAAAATATTCTTACGTCAGACATCAACTTCGAAATTCCTATTCACTTTTATCGTCGTCTCTATTATTCCCCTCATTCTTTCCCCTCCTCCTTACCTCAGTGTCCACATCCTTTCGTATATTAGCTTATCGCTTTCTTGTCACTCCTCATTTACCTTTAAGAAATCCTTCTCATATCCTATCTCCTTTTTTTATCAGTTCTCTTTCTTACCTTTATCTTAACACAGATTATCAGATCTTTCTTTATCTATTCTTTTCCTTTATCGTTCTGTCCCATCTCTTCCTAAACTCCCTCTTACCTTCTTCTCACCTTTACCCTAACTCCTTCCTTTATCACTTCCTTCCTATCTCTTTCCTAATTAACTTTTCTTACTTCATTTATTGCCCCCTTTCCTTCCACGTTATATTGAGGCAAATCGTACTGAAGTCTACGGGAACAGCCGCCCCATTTCACAAGCCCGTTTCCATGGCAACGGAGACGCCACGCTACGTGTACATGTAGATTTGTTTATTTCTGTACATGAGTTGGAAATTTTATTTACGCTTTTCAGCATCTATTCAATATATTTTTTTCTGTTTAACGCTACGAAAAGTGATGGAATTCGTGAGTTTGATAGAAGAGATAATGGCAGAGAAAAAACGACCTTATTTCTCTTCTCCCGACGGTGACTTTAGTCGAATTGAGTTAATCATCTTAGTGTCTTTTTCTCCTTACTATGTCCTTATCTCATCCTCTTCTTCCAATTCCCTTTCCTTTCCTTCCTTCCTTCCCTCCCTCCTTCCATTTCTCTTACATTTTTCCTTCTCCCTTTTGACTAATCCTCTCCCATGCCTTGTGTCTGAGCTTTATCATTTCCGACCTCATTTCCTTCATTTATCATCCTCTCCTCCTCCTTAAATTCTGCTCGAATTATTTCAGTTAAATTAACATTAAGTTCAATTCTAAGTAATTTTTTTGAACAAGTCGAACTTCGTGTTATTAGAACCGGGTATTGAAAAAAAATTAAGTAAGGCAATTTAATATCCACAATACTGGTTTATTATTGTCGTTTTCATTTTTTTTTTTTATTATTATTTCCTGCAAAACGAGAGAAATATATGTATATATGACTTTTTTCTGTCTCTCTTCCTCTCCTGTGTATCTCTCTGCTTCTTCCTTGCACTAATTCCCCTTTGGTAATTTAGTATTATTGCTGTCTTCAGTTTTTTTTTCCAGCAAAATGAGAGAAATATATGCATGTGACTCTTTTTTTTCTATTTCTTCCTCCTCTGTGTATCTCTTCGCTTCTTTGTTACACTAATTCGCCTCCACAATACTAACTTATTATTGCTGTTTTCTTCTTTCTTTCTTTTTATTTCCAGTAAAATGAGAGGAATATATGTATATGTAATTCCTTTTTCTCTCTCTCCTTTTCCCCTGTGAATCTCTTTGCTTCTTCCTGCCAATAATTTCCCTCTGGCAATTCAACATTATTGCTTTCTTCACATTTCCATTACCGACAAAATGTGAAAAATATGTGTATGTTTCCCTCCTTTTTTCTCTCTTCTCCCCTTGTTCATCTTATTGCATCTTCCTGCCAATAATTTCCCTCTGGCAATTCAACATTATTGCTGTCTTCACATTTTCCATTTCCAAGAAAATGTAAAATGTATATGATTCCATCTTTTTTTTTTTTTTTTTTTTTTTTTTTTTTTTTTTTTTTTTTTTTTTTTTTTTTTTTTTTTTTGCCTTTTCCCTTTGCTCCTTCCTACTAATACTTTCCCTCAGACAATAAACACATGAAAAATATTCTCATAGTACACCATTATTACTGCCATCCTTTTTCTATCTTTTTCCCTTGTACATTTCCTTATTCCTCCTCCTTTACTCTCAATTAGATATGTGGAAAATATTCTCAGAGTACACCATTATATTCTTATAGTTTCTCACCATCCCAGACACCATATAATATAGTTGCTGATGGGCCCATGCTCTCTAGTTTTGTCTAGCAACCACATATCATGGTTTTTATCATAAATATTATAGTTTATCTCCTAAATAATGGAACAAAAGCATACGTATTGAAACTGATTTGAATATTTTTCACGTTTTTGAAGCTTTTAGCGTACAAGAACCAAGCCAAAACAGAACATACCTTAATAGACTGCTCCTTTGTTTACGCTAAGGGTTACAGGCCTAAAATATTCCAAAAATATTCAGTAGCCATGTATATAACCAACATTTGCTACAGTGTTTAATTACTACTCTATTTAGGGTGCGAAGGGAGGGAAAGGGAACTACTAAAAAATCTATTTTCTGTTTACTTTTGGATGCCATAGAGTTAAAGTTACCAAATGGTTCACGATATTCATGTTCGTTTATTTATATACATTTTTTTTTCTTACTCAGAAGACCCCATTTCGACATACTATGGGACTATTGAGGCAAGACGTATGGGCTACTGCTTTACTTTATTCTTTCTGCTTCTACTTTATCTCCTTTTTTTATCATTCCTTGTTTTTATTCCATTTCTTTATCCCCATCTTACTTCTTTTTCCTTATTTTCTTGGTTGATTTATATCCTTCCCTCTACCATGCCTTGCCTCATTCTCTTCTATTTTTTCCCTTTGTCCTTTTATTCTCATCTATATTTTCTTTCTTTTCTATTACATCTTATTTCCTTTCCTCCCTTCCCCTTACCTTATGGTCCACCTTTCTTTAATCCTTCCTTTCCTATCATCTTATACCCTCCTTTATTCTCTTCTGTCTCCTTCTCTTATTCCATCCCTTCCTATTTTGTCATTCCCTCTCTTCCCCTTCCCCTTCTTCCCTCCCTCCCTCTTCCCCTCATCTTCTCCCCATACTTTATCCCCTCCCTTCCTCTTCCCCTTTATTTCCCTCCCTTCCCCTTCCCCTATATCCCCTCCTTTCCCTTCCCAATTATCCCCTCCTTTCCCCTTCCCCCCTTTATCCCCCTTCATTCCCCTCACCTCATTATCTCCCTTACCTCATCTCCTTCCTTTATCAGGCTCTCTTACCTTTTCTCCTAACGGTGACTTTGGTCGAGTTGGTCGTAATCTTCACCAACTCGTACTGGGCGATGCTGACGTCACTATCCACCGTCACGAGTTGGGGCGCCCACTTGTATACTATGTCTGTGGCGTTGTACCCGTCTGTTTGGGTGGGTTGGTGGGTGGGCAGGGAGGGGTAGGGGGTGGGTGGGGTAGTAGGGGGGGGGAAGGAGGGAAGGAAGGAGTGGGGGGAAAGGGGAAGGTTGGGAAGGGAGGGGGAGGGGGTGGGAGGGAAGGGAAGGAGGTGGTGGTAGGGAGGGAAGGGAGGGGGTGGGTGGGTGGGGTAGTAGGGGGGGGAGGGAAGGGAGGAAGGAGTAGGGGGAAAGGGGGAGGTTGGGAAGGGAAGGGAGGGGGTGGGAAGGTTAGGGGGGGAAAGGGAGGGGGAGGGAAGGAGGTGGGTTGGTGGGGGGGGAGGAAGGAGTGGGGACGGGTTGGTGGGAGGGAGGGAAAGAGTGGGGGGAAAGGGGGTGGGAGGGAAGGGTAGGGAGGGGGGAGGAGGTGGGGAGGGAAGGAGGTAGGTTGGTGGGAGGGGGGTGGAAGAGGGTGGGGGGTTGGTGGGAAGAAGGGAAGGGAAGGGGATGAGTTGGTGGGAGGGAGGGGAGGGGGAGGGAAGGGAAGGAAGGAGGTAGGTTGGTGGGAGGGAGGGAAGGGGGTGGGGTTAGGTGTGAGGGAGGGGAAGGGAAGGGGGGTGGGGGCGGTGGATGTGGGAAGAAGTGTGGTTTTGTGGGTTAGACGGAGAGTGAGGGATTTGCGGTGGGTTGGTGGGGGAGGTGGGTTGATAAAGGAAGGTAAATGAGGGGAATGGGAAGGAGAGAAAGAGAAAGAGAGAATTAGCAACATCAAAAGCAGCGATTGTCTCTTTTTTTCCCTCTAAGACACAAAAGAGAGGAAAAAAACACCTTTGTGAGCTCGCTCGTGCGTGTGTGTGTTTGTTTATTTGTTTGTGTGTGTGTGTGTGTACATGAGTGTTTGTGTTTGTTTATGTGTACTTGTGTGTGCGTTTGTTTGTGTGTGCGTGAGTGTGTGCGTTTGTTTGTGTGTGCGTGAGTGTGTGCGTTTGTTTGTGTATGCGTGAGTGTGTGCTTTTGTTTGCGTGTGCGTGAGTGTGTGCGTTTGTTTGTGTGTGCGTGAGTGCGTGCGTTTGTTTGTGTGTGCGTGAATGTGTGCGTTTAATTATATGTGCGTGAGTGTGTGTGTGTGTTTGTTTGCGCGTGCATATCATATATAGTGTTTTTTCCAAAGAAATATGAAATTTGATTCTTTAACCAAAGGTTCTCTATGTGAGTTTAAGCTAATATTTTGTTTTCTCAAAATATTTCGTAACATTGTATCATTTCCCAGAAAGAATTATATTTACTTAAATGTTTTGTTAAGAACGCGCGTACACAGTCTCAAATAACAATATTTTTTTTTTTTTTTTTTTTTTTTTTGGATTTAATTAAGAAGAACCTTACCTTACAATAGAGGACAATGAAACGTATATATATTTCAAAATACAGATCATATTTCCATTCGTATTTAAGAAAGAAAAAAAAAGAAAAATCACAATATCAAATAACAACATAATCCCCCAAAATAATATGATTTCTCAGTACAAGACATCAACACTTAATAATAATAATAATAAATAAATAAATAAACAATGAAGCAACATATATTAAATTTACTTACAAGACTAAGAAGAAGAAGAGGAATAATGATAAGAAGAAAGTAATTTTCCACACGTCTAAAAACCTAAACCAAATAAATAATTAAACAACATACGCTAAATTTACTTACAAAACTAAAGAAGAAGAGGAAGAAGAAGAAAAAGAATAATAATAAGAAGAAATTATTTTTCCACACGTTTAAAAACCTAAACCAAATAAACAATTAAACAACAAATGCTAAATTTACTTACAAAACTAAAAAGAAGAAGAGGAAGAAGAAGAAAAAGAATAATAATAAGAAGAAAGTATTTTTCCACGCCTTTAAAAACCTCAACCAAATAAACAATTAAACAACAAACGCTAAATTTACTCAAAAGACGCTAAACTAAGAAGAAGTAAAAAGAAAAAAAAGGAAGTAGAAGAAAAGTATTTTTCC
>NC_091589.1:6805294-6807794 GCF_042767895.1 Penaeus vannamei
ACAAAAGACAAAAACAAAGCAAAAACACATCTCCACCCCCCCCCTACACCCTCCCACCCTACACCCCCCCCCCAAAAAAAAATGTCTTTAAAATTATGACACGGCTTGGAACACGAAGGAGGGGAGGGGAGGGGGTAGGAGGGGAAAGGGGGTAGGGAAGAGGTAAATGAGATAAAGGAAGTGTAGGGGAAGGAGGGGAGGGGAGGGGAAGGAGGGGGTGGGGAGGAGAGTGTGCGTGACCGTATGATGACTAGTCCTTCTCCCCTCCCCCCTCCCCCCTCCCCCCTCCCCCCTCCTCGCCCCCTCCATATCCATCCCTCACTCACCCCTTCAAATTTTATAAAGAGGGGTGGGGGGTAAAAGTGAGGAAGGGGGTGGAGAAGAGATTAATGTAGTAAGATTTAGAGAGTTGGGGGGAGGCTGGTAGGAGGGGGGGGGGAGGTTGATGAGAGAGGCAAAAGGGGGAAGAAGAAGAAAAGAACAGATGATAAAATGAGGGTGAAGCGTAGAGAGGAGAGAGAGAGAGAAAGAAAGAAAGAGAGAGAGAGAGAGAGAGAGAGAGGGAGAGAGAGAGAGAGAGAGAGAGAGAGAGAGAGAGAGAGAGAGCCCTTCCCTCTCTCCTATTTTTATTCTTCTGTCTCTCCCTCTTCCTTATCATATTTCCAACCGCGTTTCCTATTTCCTTCCCCCTCTTTATTCCTTTTCTGTTTCCCTCCTTCCCTACCTCCTCCTTCGCATTTCCGAAGTTTCCCGCTATTTCTTCCCCTTTTACCTTCAACTTTCTCCTTGTTTCCTATTTCTCTTTCTCTCTTTCTGTCTCATATTTTTATTTTCGTTTATTTTTCTTATGATGCTTCCCCCTTCTCTTTTTCTTTCTTCTTTCTCTCTATTTCTATCTCTCCTCTTTCTCCTTGCTCTTCTATCCCTGTCTCAATCCTTTATCTCATTCTCCTTCTTTTCTCTTTCTTCTTTCAATCTGTCCTCTCTCCTCATTCTCTCTCTCTCTCTCTGCTTTCTCTCCTTCCTTCTTTCCCTCTTTCTCTTCGCTTTCACCCTTTCTCCATCTTTTTCCTTTCTCTCTCTCCTCCTTCTCTTCCTTTTTCTTTCCTATTTCCTTTCCGCTTTCATTCTGTCTCCATTTCTTCCCTTTCTGTCTCTCTCTCTCTTCTTTCTCTCATTATGTTCGCTTTGTCTTGGTCCTGTGTTTAAAACTTTCTGTCTGCTTTCATCCTGTCTCCATCTGTCTCTTTTCTCTCTCTCTCCTCTTTCTCCCATTCTCTTCCCTCTCTCTTTTCTCTCTCTTTCCCACTTTCTTTACGCTTTCATCTCTGTTTCCATTTCTTCACTTTTCTCTCTCTCTCCTCTTTCTCCCATTCTCTTCCCTCTCTCTTTCCCCTTTCTCTCCGCTTTTCACTCTGTCTCTGTCTCTTTTCTCTCTCCTCTCATTCCCTCATATTCCCCCTTCCTGTCCACCAATCTCCCCAATATCAATATCCTCTCCTTCTCCCTTCTTTAAGCTATTTATCATGCGTGCTATTTCCCCCGTTCCTTCCTCCTCTCTTCCTTTCCCCTTCCTCCCTTCCCCTATTTCCTCCCTCCCTTTTCTCTCTTTCTTCTCCCTTTACTCTCCCCATTCCCCTCTTCATTCATTCCTCCCTTTTCCTCTCTCTCTCTTCCTTCTCCCTCCTTTTCCCCCTTTGTCCCTCTCTCTCTTCCTCCCTCCCTCCCACCTCTCCCTCTCTCTCTCCATTACCGCTTTCTCCCTCCCTCCCTCCTTCCCCCCCTCTCTTCACCTCTCTTTCTCCCTTCCTCTCCTCCCTTCCCCCTTTCTCCCTTCCTTCCTCTTCTCCATTCCCCCTTCCTCCCTTTATTCCTTCCTCCCTCCCTTCCCTCTTTCTTAAGGGACCTGTAACACGCATCTTTCCCTTCCTGACATTCTCCCACTTTTTTCTTTCTTTCTTTATTTATTTATTTCTCTCTTTCTTTCTTTCTTTTTTGAGGGGGGAGTGAATACTGGTTAGCGTGTCTTTCTCTCTTATCTCTCTCTCTCTCTCTCTCTCTCTCTCTCTCTCTCTCTCTCTCTCTCTCTCTCTCTCTCTCTCTCTCTCTCTCTCTCTCTCTCTCTCTGTTTCTCTCTCTCTCTCTCTCTCTCTCTCTCTCTCTCTCTCTCTCTCTCTCTCTCTCTCTCTCTCTCTCTCTCTCTCTCTCTCTCTCTCTCTCTCTCTCTCTCTCTCTCTCTCTCTCTCTCTGTTTCTCTCTCTCTCTCTCTCTCTCTCTCTCTCTCTCTCTCTCTCTCTCTCTCTCTCTCTCTCTCTCTCTCTCTCTCTCTCTCTCTCTCTCTGCTGTTTCTCTGTTTCTCTCTGTATCTCTCTTTCTCTTTCTCTCTCTCTCTCTCTCTCTCTCTCTCTCTCTCTCTCTCTCTCTCTCTCTCTCTCTCTCTCTCTCTCTCTCTCTCTCTCTCTCTCTCTCTCTCTCTCTCCTTCCTCCTTCTCCATCTGTT
>NC_091589.1:6821487-6833987 GCF_042767895.1 Penaeus vannamei
TGTGTGTTGTGTGTGTGTGTGTGTGTGTGTGTGTGTGTATTTATATGTATATATATGTATATAAATGTACGTCACGTGGCCAAGATCTCTCTCTCGCGCTCTGTCTGTCTGCTTGTCTGTGTGTGTGTGTGTGTGTCTATCTGTCTCTGTCTATTTCTGTCTCTATCTGTCTCTCTGTCTGACTCTGTCTGTGTGTCTCTGTCTATCTATTTCTCTTTCTCTTTCTCCTTCTCCTTCCTCTTCTTCTCCTTCTCCTTCTCCTCCTCCTTCTCTCTCTCTCTCCTCCCTCTTCTCCTTTCTCTTCCTACTCCCTCCCTCCCTCCCCCCCTGAGCCTCATTCCTCCCCTCCTTCTCTCCCCTCCTTCTCTTCCCCTCTCCCATTCCCATCTTCGTTATGACGTTGACTGACTGTATTCTGATTTCCTCGTCTCCTTCTCGAGGTCGCGTTCATTCTCGCCAGCAACGTGACCCGCAGGAAGCGAACGATGCCATGTCGTCCTTTTTTTTTTGAAATGTTAGAACCTTATTTCGTATATGTATCCCTGTTTATAAATGGTATGAGGAGAGTCAAAGAGATAGAGTAGGTAGATATATTTATTTTCTCTCTCTCTCTCCTTCTTTTCCTGGATTTAGGAGTGTCGTTTTTAATTTGTAGGTGGCGCTGAGTTCAAGAAGAGGCTTTGATAAGCGTGTTTGTTCGGCCGCTCTTCCCGCGCTTTTTTTGTGTGTGAATGAACGCGGCCGGGTTACTGACATTCAATTTACGCGCGTCTTACGGGGTTACTATTCATCACCTCCATTTTTTTTTTCTTTTTTTTTTCTTCTTTTGCATTTTCCCCGTTTTTTTCTGATTAGATTCGAAAATAACTCGAAATGAAATGTATTTCATGTATTCTTCCGCCATGCTTCGACTTTCCTTTTCCCTGCTTTTTCAAAATCATATTTTCTTGCTCTGCTGGAAGGTACGTCATAACCTAAGCCAGGTACTTGAAAAGAGAAAAGAAAAGAAAATGAAACGAAAGAATAAAAGAAAATAAGAAAATATCCTAACGAACTCTGAAACAAGATATGAAAAAAATATATTTATTCTTCCGCTAAACAAACTAGTTCTCAATATTTCACATGCAGTCAAAGAGTTATGATATATACCAGAGAATATTTCGAGTGCAAGAACTTAACTGGATTTTGCAAAGAGATTCGCAAGCTCACAGTACATGCAATTTCTATTTTGCAGACGGGATTCGACGAGAAACATTCTGCGAACTCTGCTTCTCTCTTTCGCCTTGTTGGCTGGCTGCGTGGCTTCCTTCAAGACTAAATTTTCTTTTGTTAATTCATCAGTATCTTTTCTTAACACTCTCTGTCTGTCTCTCTCTTTATATTCGCATACACAGATACACACACACACACACACACACACACACACACACACACACACACACACACACACACACACACACACACACACAGACACACAGACATATATATATAGATATATATATATATATATATATATATATATATATATATATATATATATATATATATATATATATATATATATGTATATGGTAGAAAACTCCACACTGCACAAACTAGATTTCTTGAGGAAGGTGAGACAACAGTTTCGGAATCGTCCTCGATTCCATCTTCGAAGATGGAATCGATAAGGATCGATTCAAACTATTGTCTCACTTCTTTCATTAAGTTCGAATGTGCATTGTGGGTTTTTCTATCATATATATATATATATATATATATATATATATATATATATATATATATATATATATATATATATATATATATATATATATATATATATATATATACAGTATACGCACAGGCGTGTATGTGTCTGTGTATGGAACATATAATCGTATGCGTCAGTGTGCACGCGCGTGTGTACATTCCCGACGACGGGCCGGAAGGGGCGAAGGGGAGCCGACAAACAGACATGGACGCAGAGAAAGCGGCCGAGGCAGAGGCAGGCAAGCAGGGCAGCAGGCAAGCAGAGCGGGACGTAACGGACGCGAGCAGAGCGGAAGAGAGAGGGGGACTTAAAGGATATGTAAATATTTAGCGAGAAACAGCCAGGTCTACATTATGTGGCCTGAGACAAGCTGCTTACCCCCCCACCCCCCCTTCCCCCCTTCCTCCTCCCTCTCCCTTCGCCCTTGTCGACACCTTCCTCCCCCTCCTTCCTTCCTCTTCCTTCCCCCTCCCCTGTCCCCTCCCCCCTCCATCCCTCCCCCCTCCTCCTTCCTCCCTCCCTCTCCCCCTCCTACCTTCCCCTTCTTTTCCCTGCTCCCCTCCTCCCCCTTCCCCAAACCTCCCCCTCCCTCCTTCCTCCCTCCCTCCTTCCTCCTTCCCCCTTCTCTTTTCCTCCCCCGTCCCCTCCCCCTCTCTTCCCCACACATCCTTTTACTCCTCCTTCTCCTCCCCTAGTCCCCTCCCCCTCCCCTCTCCCTCACTTCCCCCTCCTTCCTACCCCTTCTTCCCCTCTCCGTCCTCTCCCCTCCCCCCCTCCCTTCCCCACACTTCCTCTTACTCCCATATTCTTCCCCTCACTTCGCCCCTTGCCCTCTTGGACTCGGTTCTCCCCCTTGCCCCTTTCCCTCACATTTCTTGCAAATGAGTTCGTCTCTTCGTGTTTATTTTCCTTAGCTTTTTACTCTTACTTTTTCTCTTTCTTTTCTTTCACATTTTTTTTTCTTGTCTCTTCTCCTTCCGTTTTCCTTTTCCCTATTTCTCCTTCTTATCTCCTTCCTTTTCTATTATCCCTCTTGTGCTCCCTCCTTTTCCATCTCCTCTTCTGTTCCTCCTCTTCTTCCTCTCTTCTTCTGCCCCTTCCTTCTCCCTCCCCCTCTTCCTTCTTCCCTCTCTTTATTTCGTCTTTCCTCTCTTTTTTACCTTTTCCCTTTCCCCTCTCTTCTTGATCCTCATTATCTCCCCTTATCTCTTCCCTCCTTCCTTTTATTGTTCTTCTTCGTCTTCCTTTTCACCTCCCTTTCTGTCCTATACCTTCTCCTGTTTCATTTTTTTTTCTCACCTCCTCCTTCTTCTACATTTCCACCTCAGTTCCTCCTTCTCCTCTTCCACCTCCTCCTCCTTCTCCTTTGCCACTTCCTCTTCCATCGTCTCTCTTCCACCTCCTCCTCCTTCCCTCCTTTTTACTACCTCGTCTTTCTTCTCCCTTTCCACCCCTCCCTCCTTTCTTCCTCCTCCTCCCCTCCCTCCCTCCTCCTCCCCCTCCCTTCCACTCTCCACCCTCCCCCATCCCTCTCCATCTCCCCCATCCCTCTCCTCCTCCCCATCCTCCTCTTCCTTCTTTCCCTTCCTCCCCTCGTTTCTTTCCAATCTCTTCCTCCCCCTCCCCCTCCCTCCCCTTCTCTACCTTCCCCCATCCTCCCCTCTTCCTCCCCCTACCCCCACCCCCTTCCTCCCCTTCTCCCCCTCTCCCTCCTTCCTCTCTTCTCCTCCCCTCTCCCCTCCCCTCTCCTCCTCCCCCTCCCCCTCCTCCTGCCCCCTCCCTCCTCCCCCTCCTCCTCCTCCCTCCCCCTCCCCCACTCCTCCTCCCTCCCTCCCCCTCCCCCTCCTCCCTCCTTCCCTCCCCCCTCCCCTCCTCTTCCTCATCCTCCCCCCCCCTCCCCCTCCCCCTCCCCCTCCTCCTCCAGCTATCACTAAGTCTCATTCATCAAACTCTTACGTACACCTTCTCAACACTCTTGCTCATTAAGAACCAATTTCTCACCCTCCCTTCCTCCCTCCCCTCCCCTCTCCTCTTCCTCTCTCTCCCATCTCCTCTTCCCCTCCCATCCCCCTCCCTCCCTTTCTTCCCTGCCTCTCCCTTCCCTCCCCCTCCCCTCTCTCTCTTCTCCATTCCTCCTCCCTCTTCCCCTTTCCCCTCCCTCCTCCCACATCTCTCCCCTCTCTCCCTTTTCCCCCTTCCCCCTCCATCCACCTCTCCTCTCCCATCCTCCCCTCTTCCCATTTCCCCTCCCTCCCACCCACACTCTCTCTCTCTCCCCTCTCCCTTCCCTCCCCTCTTTCCTTCCCTCCCTTCCCTCCCCTCTCCCCTCCCTCCCATCCTCCCTCTCCCCCTCCCTCTCCTCCCCTCCTTCCCCCCTCTCCCAACACCTCATTCGTCACAATCAAAACACACACATCTCTATTAGAGGGGAAATCACTGTTAATTTGCTTCTAGTGTTTTCAAAGGGGTTTTAAGGACAGCAAGCCCCCCTTTTTCCACTGAGGGGAAATCTTTTGTAAGTCATTTTGTTTGGGTTGGAAAGGGGATATTTGATTTATGTTGATTATCCTTATTAGCAATTATTCTTGGGATTATTATCATTATTGTTTTGTTATTGTTGTTGATGTTGTTGTTGTTATAGTTATCATTATTATTATTATCATTATTATTAATATATTTTTTCTCTCAATCTATCTATCTATCTGTCTGTCTGTCTGTCTGTCTGTCTGTCTGTCTGTCTGTCTGTCTGTCTATCTATCTATCTATCTATCTATCTATCTATCTATCTATCTATCCATCCATCCATCCATCCATCCATCCATCCATCCATCCATCCATCCATCCATCCATCCATCCATCCATCCATCCATCCATCTATCTATCTATCTATCTATCTATCTATCTATCTGTCTATCTGTCTATCTATCTATCTATCTATCTATCTTTCTCTCTCTCTCTCTCTCTCTCTCTCTCTCTCTCTCTCTCTCTCTCTCTCTCTCTCTCTCTCTCTCTCTCTCTCTCTCTCTCTCTCTCTCTCTCTCTCTCTTATTGCTATTGTTATTGTAACTGATATCATTATCATTCACAATTTTGTTGGTGTTAACATTATTATAATCATTACCATCATTCTTATTATTTTTCTTGTTGTAATTGCTGTTGTTATTGTTATTCTTTTTGTTATCATTATCTCTATTGTTATTATTATCATTATCATTATTATTGTCATAATTATTATCATTATCCTCATTATTATTATCATTATCATTATTATTGTCATGATTATTATTATTATTATCATTATCATTATCATTATCATTACTATTATCATTATTATTATTATTATTATTTTATTGCCACACTATTCTCATTATCACTTACCATTACCGATACCATATATATACATATATAAGTTTTATTACGAGTAGATAGAGTATGCAATTTAATTTTCCGTAAAATCGGGATCAAAATCATATTAACATAATATATTACAAAGCGATATGATAAAGTTATACCTCCTGTGATTTATTACGTAATACCCTGATATTTCCGAGAATTATGATAGATTTTACTTCCTCTTATATTCATTCCGATAGAATATACATAATGGAATGCTATTTCGAGCCGTGTTAGTCATGATATTTT
Source organism: Penaeus vannamei (assembly GCF_042767895.1). Taxonomy (NCBI): domain Eukaryota; kingdom Metazoa; phylum Arthropoda; class Malacostraca; order Decapoda; family Penaeidae; genus Penaeus; species Penaeus vannamei. Next base: position 6,826,883 of record NC_091589.1, read on the forward strand.
TCATTTTTACTTTGTTATATATTGTGAATTGCTATTGTGGAATCCGGTTTATTATTATCAATTTGTCATAATATTCTTAGTCATAATATTATGTAAAATTCATTTGTCATAATATTCTTATTTCGTCAATATAACTAATCATAATATCATTCATAATATTCTTTGAATAGTCATAACTATTACCATTATCATTAATTATCACTATTATTATCATTATTATTATTATCATTATTATTATTATTATTATTATTACTATTACCTTATCTGTTCCTATTATCATCACCATCACTATATCATCATTATCAATATTATATAAGTTATAATCAATCATAATATCAAACATAATATTCTCTGAATAGTCATAACACTAGTCCTAATTAACCATAACAACAGTCACAATATTCCCCCGTTCTACCTTGTTATATATTCCAATTATTGTGAATTGTTGTTGCGGAATCCGGTCTAAAAACCCTCCTGTAACTTTTTCCTTCCGCGATATTGTAGTTGTTGTTGCAGTAATATTTGCGGAGTGCAACAGCAAACAGACTTTTCAGAAGGCAAAGTTAGGCTTTTGAGGCATTTAAAGTCCGTTATTTTGATGTGCTTTGTGCTGTGTTGTTTAGGCTGCGGGGGGATGGGGGGAGGGGGGAGGGGGAGGAAAAGGGGAAGAGGGGTGAGGGAGAGAGGGAGAGAAGGGGAAGAGGAGGGAGGAGATATGGGAGGGGGAAGAGAAGGGGAGGGGGTGGGAGGGTGGCAGGAAAGGGAGGGGAAGGGAGGAAAGAGGAAGGAAGGGGATGAAAGGAAAGGAGAGGGAGGTGGAGGGGGGGAGGGAGGAAGAGGGGGATGAAAAGGGAGAGGGGGGAGGGGGGAGAAAGGGGAAGAGGGGGAGTGGGGGAAGAGGAAGAATCAGAGGGGGAGAGGAAGGAGGAGTGGAAAAAGGATAAAGAAATTAAGAGAAAAACGAGGAAAAAAGAAAAGAAAAATATACCGAGAGAAAAAAAAATCTACGTCAACACAATAAGATCAACATAAAAACCAACAACGTTTCGTGTAAGACAAATGAAACTCCTCAGGTAGGAACAACAAGGAGGAAGATACCTACTTTATCCCTTAGATTAATTCGAATACAAAGATACATACAAAATGAACCGTGAATATGTATGATTGTTATAAAAAAAATAATAAAAAACTACAATTAATTGCTTCTAAGATATTCTATCAGTCCATTAAATCAATAATATGATAAATTTCAATAATAAATACAAGCCGAAAAAGGTAAATAAAAACCCACAACGTTTCGAGTCCAATCGTCTATCTCCTCTTCAGGTAAGGGCATCCAAAGACACTAATATATAGTACCTGAAAAGGCTCATGATTATAACCGAAACGTGATTTTTTTGTTTCCATTTCTTTACTTCTCTCCTTCCTTTGCAATTTATTTAATCAGTGAATTTATAAACGAGACATTTTAGCGATTCAAATTTCTATTTAAAGTTTTACTAGTTGGCTATTGGCTAGTTGAAATAGCTTGCGACGAATGAGAATAATAACTGTAGTCTACTGTCTGTCTATCTGTGTGTCTGTCAGTCTGTCCACTGAAATTTAGAGAACGGAAAACGAGTTATTAAAGCTCGTGTTCAGAAAACTTTTTGGGAGTGTTTGAAGAATATTTTATTTTATTATTGCTATTATTATTTTTTTTTTTTTTTTTTTTTTTTTTTTGTCCACTAAGCGCTGTGAAGTCGTTATTTTTCTTGTAGTTTTATTTGTCAGGAAAAAGATCTTTCGGGTACAAAAGAGTTATGACTGGTTATATATAGTTATCCCTCTCTCGTTTTCTACCTGTTTTTCTCTCTGTATGTATATGTATGTGTATATATGTATCTTTGTTTATCTATCTATATATGAATAGTTATATTCGAGTACGGAGATATATAGATATCTACATTCATCTTTTTATCCATGTATATCTATCTGTGTGTGTGTGTGTGTGTGTGCGTGTATTGCACATGTGTGTGTTTGTGCGTGTGTGTGTGCGTGTACGTACTGGTGTAAGTGTACATGTCAGTGTCGGTGCGTGCGTTGATATAAAATTAGAGCGAGAGAGAAAGTGGAGAGATGCCCGTAAATAAATAAATAAATTGATAACCATGCATCTATTCAACTGCCTGATTTACAGACATCTACAACACCCACATTCTGGTGGTAATTTCGTCAATATTTTACGAAAAAAAAAAGCTAACAGCAAAAACAGTGTCAACGCTAAATGACAGTAATTAACTGTCGTTGAAATCTGTTTCAGTCCGTTGGAAAGGGAATCCAATACCATCTGTACAATTAGATTACTTTGTTTTAAAAATGCAAGTATGATAATTGGGTTTATTCATTTATCATATTTTTACTGCGTTTTGCGTGAAAGAATAACCGTTGCGAGAGTATGAGGTTATTGGAGATAAGAATAGATATCAAATAGGAATATTAATAATGATACATTTCTTTGAAATAGATAATTTCTCTTCGTTTTTTTTATTTATTATTATTTTTTTTTTTTGGGATAATAGAAGGTAATTTCGTTCACGGGACAGAAAAAAATAGTAACGATAGTATTAAATTCTTTTCATGGCGTTGCAACAGCATTAACAAGAACTAAAAAAAAATTGGAATCTATATCTTATCAGTCGTGTTGATAACAATGAGAGTGAAGATGATGATAGGATATTCTCTTGTAGTAATTAATCCATTTTTTAGGATGTAATTGGAAACTATCTTTAGAATGTAATAGGGAATATTCCTTAGGATGCAATAGGAAATTATCTTTAGGTTGTAATTGGAAACTACCTTTAGGGTGTAATAGGATATCATTTTTAGGATGTAATAAGGAATTTTCTTTAGGATGTAATAGGAAAATATCTCTAGGAGGTAATAGGAAATTATCTTGTATTAGTTATTATATTTTTTTAGGATTTAATAGAAAATTATCTTTAGGATGTAATAGGGAATATTCCTTAGGATGTAATAGGGAATTACTTTTAGGATGTAATAGGAAACTATCTCTAGAGTGTAATAGGGTATTGTCTTTAGGTTGTAATTGGAAACTACTTTTAGGATGTGATAGAATGTTATTTTTAAAATGCAATAGGGAATTTTCTTTAAGGTGTGATAGGATGTTATATTTAGAATGTAATAGGGATTTTTTTTTAGGATGCAATAAGAAAATATCTGAAGGATGTAATAGGAAATTAATTTTAGTATGTAATAGGATATCATTTTCAGGATGCAATGGGAAATCATCCTTAAGCTGTTCTAGGAAATTATTTGAAGGATATCATATGAAATTATCTTGAGGATGGAATAGGATACCATTTCAGGATATAACTGGATGTAATTATTTGTAAAAGAAAACTATCTTCAGGATGCAACAGCAAATTATTTGTAGGATGTAATAAAAAATATCCTTATGATATAATGAAAAATAATCTTCCAAGTTTCAGATTGACAATAGGAAAGGATAGTGGAGTAAATGATTAAAAATGAGTAAAGTAATAGTGAAGAGTAAACAAAGAGTAATACATGGAATAAGAACGAAGTAATAGTGAAGAGTAAACAAAGAGTAATACATGGAATAAGAACGAACAGTGTCAACGGACAAGAAGGAGAAGTACATAGTATTACAGAGAGTAACTTGTTGTAACTTCTTTTAGTACAAAGAGTTATCTGGATTGAAGTTCAAGACAAATATAAAGAGAAATCAAGAATTACAGAATGATAGATATATGAATTAAAAAGAACAATGCAGAGAAGATCTTAAGGGATATAAAGAGTAAAACATTAAAAATAAGTAACTTTGATAAATGCGAAGAGTAATGAAGATAACTTAGAATGATATATAGTTGAGGGTAAAATAGGGTAAAATGAAAAAATAATAATGATAATGATAGTAAATGAATAGATAAGAGTAACAAGAAGCAAAACTGGACACCACAAAAAACAAGAGTAAGAAAGAGTAACAAAGAACAAGACCAGAACACCACTTCCTCTTAATTCAACACCACATACTCTTAACTGAACACTTACTCTTAATTCAACACAGTTTACTCTTAATTACTCTTAATTCAACACCACTTCCTCTTAATTACTCTTAAGGGGCGGCAAGATTTTTTTTTTTTTTTTTTTTTTTTTGAGGGTGGGGGGGGGTTGTTTGTGTGGTTTTTATGTTTGTGTAATTTTTTTTTCCATGTTGGTGTTTTTTTGTGTTTTTTATGTTTGTTTGTGGTTTTTATGTTTGTGTTTTTTATGTCTGTCCATGTCTTTTTTATTTTTCTCTGTGTCTTTTTGATGTTTGTCTTTTTTATGTTCGTTTGTGTTTCTTTTTCTTCTTCTTCTTTCTTTCTTTCTTTTTCTTTTTTTTTTTTTTGTCTGTCTCTTTGATTCTCCTGTCTGTTTTTTTATGTCTGTCTCTCATTTATTATGCTTGTCTGTCTGTCTGTCTTGAAACTTTTTTTTTTTTGTCAAGCTCTCTGTTTCATTGCCTGTCTGTCTGTCTGCTTGTCTGTCTGTTTATATGTGTGTTTGGTCCGCTTCTGTCTGTTTGTCTGAATGTAAATGTGTTTTTTCTGTTTACCTGTCTGTGTGTCTGTCTGTCTGTCTTTTCTTGTGTTTGTCTCTTTGCCTGTCTGTTTGTTTATCTGTTTTGTGCTTGTCTGTCTGTCTCTCCTGTGTGTCTTGTCTGTGTCTCTCTCCTTGTGTTTGTCTTTTTGCCTGTCTGTCTGTTCTTAAAGGGACACCTGGACACGGACTCCGCAATTTATATTTTCTGTCAACGTCTGTCTGTCTGTCTGTCTGCCTGCCTGCCTGCCTGCCTGTCTGTCTGTCTGTCTGTCTGTCTGTCTGTCTGTCTGTCTGTCTGGTTGTATGGTTGGTTGACTGTCTATTTTCTCTATTTGCTTGTCTGTTTTTTTCTCTCTTTTTCTGTTTGCCTGTATGTATGTTTACCTGTCTATCCGTTTTTTTATGTCTCTTTGCTTGTCGTTTTACCTGTCTGTCTGTCTGTTTTTCTATTTGTCTTTTTTTACCAGTCAGTGACTTTTTTCTGTTAGTCTGTTTTTTTCTGTTTGTCTGTTTTTCTATTTGTCTTTTTATCTATCTGTCTGTCTGTTTATCGCTCTCTATTTCTGTCTGTCTGTCTCTTTTTTGTTTGTTTCTTTTCATATTTGTCTTTTTATTTCTCTGTTTGTTTATTTCTCTCTCTCTTTCTGTCTGTCTGTTTTTCTGTTTTTCTCTTTTTCTGTTTTCCTGTCCTATTCCCTTCCTCCTTTACCTATCGTTACCTACCTATCTGTCTGTCTGTTTTTCTGTTTGTCTCTTTGTCTTTTTAGTTCTTTTTGTTTATCTTTCTCTCTTTTTCTGTCTGTCTGTTTTTTCTGTCTCGTCTCTTTTTCTATTTGTCTTTCTGTCTCTTTTTTGTCTTTGTCTTTTTTTTTTGTATTTTGTCTCTTTTTCTCTTTGTCTTTTTACTTATCTGTCTGTTTATATCTCTTTTTCTGTCTGTTTATCTCTCTCTCTTTTTCTGTCTTTTTTTGTCTGTCTGTTTTTCTATTTGTCTTTTCATCTATCTGTCTGTCTGTTTATCGCTCTCTATTTCTGTCTGTCTCTTTTTCTCTTTGTCTTTTTATCTATCTGTCTGTCTGTTTATCTCTCTCCTTTTCTGTCTATCTCTTTTTCTATTTTCCTATCTTGTTCTCTTCCTCCTTGGTCAACGCATCGGACATCCAATCCACTGGAATCTATTTCAACATCAATTCGGCGATTGCAAACACGCTCTTGTATTTGTTGCATCTTTTGGCTTTCGTAAAAACGGTCTTGACATCTCATTCGTGATGTCTGAGACGTGTGTGTGTTTGTATAATATATGTGTGTGTGGGGGGGGGGGGTCTGTGGGAGGGGGTGTCTGTGTGTGTGTGGGTGGGAGGGGGTGTCTGTGTGTGTGTGGGGGGGGGTGTCTGTGTGTGTGTGGGGGTGTCTATGTGTGTGGGGGTGTGGGAGGGGTGTCTGTGTGTGGGGGGGTGTCTGTGTGTGTGTGTGTGGGAGGGGGTGTTTGTGTGTGTGGGTGTGGGAGGGGGGTCTGTGTGTATGGGAGGGGGTGTCTGTGTGTGTGTGGGAGGGGGTGTCTGTGTGTGTGGGGGTGTCTGTGTGTGTGTGTGGGAGGGGGTGTCTGTGTGTGTGTGTGGGAGGGGGTGTCTGTGTGTGTGTGTGGGGGGGTGTCTATGTGTGTGGGGGTGTGGGAGGGGGTGTCTGTGTGTGTGTGGGGGGGTGTCTGTGTGTGTGTGTGTGGGAGCGGGTGTCTGTGTGTGTGGGGGGGTGTCTGTGTGTGTGTGTGGGAGGGGGTGTCTGTGTGTGTGTGTGGGAGGGGGTGTTTGTGTGTGTGGGGGGGGGTGTCTATGTGTGTGGGGTGTGGGAGGGGGTGTCTGTGTGTGTGTGGGGGGGTGTCTGTGTGTGTGTGTGTGGGAGGGGTGTCTGTGTGTGTGGGTGTGGGAGGGGGGTCTGTGTGTGTGGGAGGGGGTGTCTGTGTGTGTATGTGTCTGTGTTGTGTGTATGTGTATGTGTCTGTATCTATGTTGTGTGTATGTGTATGTGTCTGTATGTGTATGTATCTGTGTGTGTGTCTGTGTCTGTGTGTGTACATGTGTGCGTGTGTGTATTCCTAAATTCCCCGAAAGGCGTCGAAGTATTTTGGTCCGTAAGTCAAATGGCCTTTGGCTTGAACGTGGGCGTGGGCTGAGCGGGAAGAAACGGGCGTGAATTGTACTTAATATATAGGGGAGGAGAAGGAGATGGGGGAGGGGAGGGAGGGGAGGGAGGGAGGGGGAGAGGGAGACGGGGGATGGGGAGGGAGGGGAGGGAGGGAGGGGGAGAGAGGAAGGGAGATGGAGACGGGGAGGGAGGGTTGGGGAGGGAGGGAGGAGGGAGGGGGAGACGGGGACGGGGGAGGGAGGGAGGGAGGGGAATGGGGGAGGGAGGGGAGAAGGGGAGACGGGGGAGGGGAGGAGGGAGGGGGAGGAGGGAGTGGGAGACGGGGGACGGGGAGGGGAGGGAGGGAGAGAGAGGA
>NC_091589.1:6843987-6846487 GCF_042767895.1 Penaeus vannamei
CCTCCCCCCCTCCCCCCTCCCCCACCTTAGGTATACATATAATGATATTGAAAATGGTGATGATAATGAGGACGATAAGGATGATGATAATGATGATGATGATGATGAGGAAGAGCAAGAGGAAGATAATGATATTGATGATGATGACGAGGGTGATGTTTATATTAATGATGATGATGATGATTATGATGATAATGATGGCGATGATGATGATGATATTGACGATAGTGATGATGATGATAATGATATTGATGATGACGTTAATGATAAATAAAATCATGAACTCTAACCTCACACTGATGATACTAACGATAATAATAACGACGAAAAAGACTATAAAAGTAACAAAAACAACAAAAATATCAATAACAAGAACTGAATAAAAAAGAAAAAAAAGAAAACAATGGATTTTTACTCTAACATTACGTAAAAAAGAGAAAAAAAAATAAAGGATTTTTACTCTAACATTACTTTAAAAAAAGAAATAAAAAAAGGATTTTTACTCTAACATTACTTTAAAAAAGGAAATAAAAAAAAGGATTTTTAATCTTCACAGTACGTAATTTCAAAATTCAAAGAGCAAGGCAGATTTATGAATGATATTTTCCTTCTCTCTCTCGCGGTGTGTGTGTGTGGGCGAGAGGGGGGGGGTAGGAGGGGCGACAGGGGGTGGGGGGGGTGGACGGGGTATGTCAACCTCACACTCTCTTGTTATTGTTGTTGTTGTCCTTGTTATTGTTATGGGTTGGCTGTGTCGTTGTTATTGTTATGGGTTGGTTGGTTTGACCTCGTTCTAGTTAGGGATGGAGGGGGGGGAGTGAGAGAGCGGGAGGGGGAAGAGGGAGAGGGGTGAGAGAGAGAGAGAGGGAGAAAGAGAAAAAGAGAGAGAGGAAGAAAGAGAAAGAGAGAGTGAAAAAGAGAAAGAGAAGGAGAGAGTGAGAAAGTGAAAAAGAGATAGTGAGAAAGAGAAAGAGAGAGTGAGAAAGAGAAAGAGAGAGTGAGAAAGAGAAAGAAAGAGTGAGAAAGAGAAAGAGAAAGAGAGAGTGAGAAAGAGAAAGAGAGAGTGAGAAAAAGAAAGAGAGAGTGAGAAAGAGAAAGAGAGAATGAGAAAGAGAAAGAGAGAATGAGGGTGAGAAAGAGAGAGTGAGAAAGAGAAAGAGAGTGAGAAAGAGAAAGAAAGAGTGAGAGAAAGAGAAAGAGAGAGTGAGAAAGAGAAAGAAAGAGTGAGAGAAAGGGAAAGAGAAAGAGTGAGAGAAAGAGAAAGAGAGAGTGAGAAAGAGAAAGAAAGAGTGAGAGAAAGAGAAAGGGAGAGTGAGAAAGAGAAAGAGAAAGAGAGAGTGAGAAAGAGAAAGAAAGAGTGAGAGAAAGAGAAAGAGAAAGAGAAAGTGAGAGATCCAGCACAGATATCCATTATTCATTCGGACCCAAAATACCTAACAGCAGCACCTAACACACCACACGAACGAATAAATAAACAAACGCATAAATAAATAAACAGAAAATAATGATATTAAAACACAACATAGCGAAGGCAAACGCGGTTAATGAAATATTTCTAATGGTTTTCTTGTCGCCAACGCGCAAGCCAGCCTCTCCTTTTAACTTCTAAAATATCTTTCGTCATAAATCGGTTCGTCTTTTTTATTGCATTCGGTTGCATGTGGAGTATAATTACCGGCTCTCGCCTGACATTTTATCTTTTTTTTTTTTTCGTTTTTTTTTTTTTGGGGGGGGGGGTTGTTCTTTATGTTTGTTTTACGTATTTGTTTTTTGTTCGTATTTTATTTGTTTTTTGTTCGTATTTTATTTGTTTTTCGTGTTTCATTTGTTTGTTGTTTTTAAAATCTTTGGCTTTTTTGTTTATTTGTTTTTTTGTTTTTGCTTTTCTTTTTTGTTGTTCTTACCTCTCCACTTTATGCTTACACCAAAATATTGTTTTTATACATCAATTATCAAGAAGTAATACGAATCAAACATTTAATTGTTACTCGATATGACTTTGAACATAAATACCGTTCAAAAGTTAACCTGGTGACGAGCTTTACCCCTATGACGTCACTGGTGTTTATGGTGTCAGCTGGTTAATTAATTATTCTTTTTTCGTGCATTTATCATTCGTGGTGTTATCGTTACAAATGCTACATAATGTTGTATATAGAAAAATACAAAATTTATGTCTTGCTTTTCGTAATATGCACAACGAATTTGTGAAATATGGAATCTATTAAATGTTTTTGCTAGAGATACCTGGCAACTTGTCGTTCGTGTAACCGTCTGCACGAAAACGATCGTTTACAAACTGGCGGTTAATAAGTCAATTTCTCGCCCCCAAAAAGGGAATTTAATCGTCAAATTTATGACCTTTGTGGATTTTCAAAACTCCCCTTAGGCAGTAATCTTGACAGTTCCCAGAAATGTTTTAATAGAAAGTAAACTACAGCAATGATATTTATGATGAAGATAATGAGGATGATAGTTGATGATGACAATAAAATAATAG
>NC_091589.1:6861487-6863987 GCF_042767895.1 Penaeus vannamei
AGAGAGAGAGAGAGAGAGTGAGAGAGAGAGGGGAAACTCAAGATAGAGAGATAGGAAGCTCAAGAAAGAGAGAAAGAGAGAAAAAGAGAAAGAGAGAGCTCAAGAAAGAGAGAGAGAGAGAGAGAGAGAGAGGATCTCCCAAGCAAAAAAGAGAGAAAGAAACAAAATATTCTTGCAACGCACTACCCCCCCAACCCCCCAACCCCCCAAAAAAAGAAGACTAAAAGAGAATAGAAATTCCCGCCAAAAGTCAACTTCGCGGCAGCCATGACAGTCGCTAAACCAACATGGCGGACCGGAAGTCCTTAGCACGTGGTCAGAGCCGGCAGCCAGTGAGGACAACGCGAATCTAGAATGTTCTTTAGGAGGTTTTAATGATTTGATTGATTAAATAGAGTGACTCTTGGTGATAATAGTGACGTTGATTATAATATATTTGATAACGATTTTATGTATGTATATATTTATTCATTTATTTATTTATTTATTTTTCTTTCTTTATCTATTCATTTTTCTTTCTCTCTTTATCTATCTATTTTCCTTTCTTTATCTATTTCATTATTTATTTTTCTTTATTTCTTCCTTTCCTTTTTATATCGATTTATATCTATTCATGATAAAAAAAGAAACCATTTTGATATTGTTGTTGTTTTCGACAAGTGAATACAGACCGACGATACACACACATCACAGCGGAAAGAAAAACACAATAAAAATAAGATAAAAAGATAACAGGTGTATTTAACACTAAAAAACCGTTAAAATAAGCGGGCAGAGGGTGGCTAACCGCAAGAATTTCAAATGTCCACAGACAGCGCTGAAAAACTTGGCTCCCGATGCCTTTACTACACCCCCCCCTCCTCTTTCTCTTTCTCTTCTTTTTCTTCTTCCTTCTCTTTCTCTTCTTCCTCTTCTTTTTCTTCTTCCTTTTCTTCTTTTTCTTCTTCCTGTTCCTCTTTTTCTTCTTCCTTTTTCTCTTCCTCTTCCCCCTCTTCTTCATCCTTCTCCTCCTCTTCCTCTTCCTCTTCTTCTATCTCCTCCTCCTCTTCCTTTTCTTCTTCCTCTTCCTCCTTCCCCCTGCTCATCTTTTCCTTCCTCCTCCTCCTCCTCCTCCTCCTCTTCCTTTTCTTCCTCCTCCTTCTCCTCCCTCCTCTTCCTTTTCTTCTTCCTCCTCCTCCTCCTTCCTCTCATCTTCTCTTTCCTTTTCTCGTCACCTTCTCTTCTTTCTCTTCCTGTTCCCACGCTCTTTCTTCTTTCTTCATTTCCCTTCATCTCCTTCTTCCTCCTCCTCCTTCTGTATCTCACGCATCTCCCCTTTTCTCTCTTCCTGTTTCCCCCTCTTTATCTTCTCTTCTCTATTCTCCCTCTTCTCTCTCCCTCTCCTTCATTACCAATCTTCTTCCCCTTTTTCTTTCCCTCTTCGTGTTTCTCTTCTCTTCTCTTTCTCTTCTCTTCTCTTTCTCTTCACTCCCGTCTCCCTTTTTTTGCTCCTCTTTTCTCTTTCACTCTCCTCCTTGCTCTTGTTTCTCTCTCCTCTCTTTTCCCTCTTCCCTTTCTCCTTCCGTCTTCTCCTCTTTCTCCTCTCCTTTCATTTTCTTTATTTGTTCCTTCTTCTCTATATATTTTTACTCCCTCCTTCCCTTTCTCCTTCTCACCTCTCTTCCTTCTTGTTTTCTTTTTCTCTCCTTCATCTCCCTTTCCCCTCTATCTCTTTCTCGGTCTCTCCTTATTCTCCATCTTCCTGCTTTCTATACCCTTTTCCCACATTCTCTCTCCTCCTTTCTTCCTTTTCTATCCCTTACACTCTTCGCTTTTTCTCCCTCCCCTCCCCTCCACCCCCTCCCTTTCCTCTCCCTCTCTCCTCTCTCCCCTTCCCTCTACCCCTCTCCCTTTCCTTTTCCCTCTCTCCTCTCCAATCCCCTCCACCTCCTTCCCCTCTCCCTGTCTCCTCTCCACCCCCCTCCTTCCCCTCTCCCTCCTCTCTTCCCCTTTTCTCTCCCTCCCTCTCCTCCCCTCTCCCTCCTCTCCACCCCCTCCTTCCCCTCTCCCTCCTCTCTTCCCTCTCCTCTCCCTCTCTCCTCTCGTCCCCTCCCCACCACCCACACACCTCCTCTTGCCAACTTTCCAACTTTGGTTTAGTTAATAACTTTATTCTCTTTTTTTTGTCCGTTTTTCTCTTCTTTTTGAGTACTAACGATTGTTCTGTTGTTGTTTTTCCTTTTTTTCTTTTTCCCCTCACTACGTCTCAATTAGAAAGGGGAGGGGGAGGGGGAGGGAAGGGGGAGAGGTAGGGAGAGAGGAGAAGGGGGAGGAAGGGGGAGGGTTGGGGGAGGAGAGAGGAGGAAGGGAGTGTTTTGGGGGAGATGAGAATGAGAGGGGAGGAGGAGGAAGGAGAAGGGGAAGAGGAGGGGATGGGAAGTGAAGGAGGAGGAGGAAGAGAAGGAGGGGAAGAGGAGGAGGGATAGGGGACAGGAGGAGACGTAAAAAAGGGAGGAGAAAG
>NC_091589.1:6898987-6909255 GCF_042767895.1 Penaeus vannamei
CCTCCTACTTCTTCCCCACTTCTTTTTATTCCTCCTCTTCCCCACACACTCTCTTCCTCTTTTTACTGTTCCCAATTTTTGTCTTTTTATTCAACGTCTTCTTCCTCTTTCTCTCTTCCTCCTTCCGACCCTCCAACGCCTCCCTCTCTCCCTTCTCCTCCTTCTCCTCTTCCTCACTTCTCAACCCCATACTCTTCTTTTCTCCACTCCTCTCCTCTTCTTCCTCCTTCCGCTTCCTTCTTTTTCTTCTTTTGATTATTGCTATTATTCTCCTCTTCCTCCTCCTCCTCTTATTCTTATTCTTCCTCCTACTCCTCCTCCTCCATCCCCATAACCACATCTTCTTCTTCTCTCCTCCTTCTTCTTCATCTGCCTCTTCATCTGCTTCTTCTTCTTCTTCTCCTACTTCTTCTTTTCTTCTTCTTTTTCTCCTCCTCCTCCTCCTTCTCCGCCTCCTCCTCCGCCTCCTCCTCCTCCTTCTCCGCCTTTTCCTTCTCCTCCCCAACCACCCCCTCCCTCCTTCTCCTCCCAACCACCCCTCCTCCTCACCCCCCACCCCCAACCACCCTCCTCCTATTCCCCCATCCCATCCACCCCTCCCTACCCTCCCTACCCCCCCCCCCACCCCACCCACCGCACACACCCGCAGGGAAATAACAGAATTCGAAGCTCCTAAAATTAGCGCTTGGGTAGCTATTTCTACCTTCCTGGCTTGCCCCTTTGCCACGTGCCCTGGGTATGGGGGTAGGGGTACGGGGGGGGGTAGGGGAAGGGGGAGGGGTGTAGGGGGAGGGTCAAAGAGATACATTTAAGGATGGGGGGTGGGGGTGGGGGTTGTAGCGGGAGGGGGAAGGAGAGGGGAGGGAGGGAATGGGAGTTAGAGGGAGGGGGAGGTAGAAGCAAGGATGAAGGTTTGAAAAAGAGAAGAGAGATTAAGGGAGAAAGAGAGGGAGAGAGAGAGAGAGAAAGAGAGGAAGGAGCAAAAGAAGGGAATGAGTGGGAGGAATAGAGGATCAGATAGAGAAAAGGGGAGGTGGGATAAAGAAAGAAAGAGAGGAAGACAGAACGGATAAAAGTGTTACGATGAAAAAGAGAAAATATGGAAAGGATATAGAAAGAGAACATGATAGAGAGAAAGAAATACGATGAAAAGAGAGAAAGAAAAAAGAATATGACAATGAAAATCCGTTGAGGGGAAAGAATGGAGAGGAGAGAGAGAGACAGAAAAGAAAGGGAAGAGATAGAGAAAAGGTGAGTTGCAGATGGGGGAGAGGGAGAGAGAGAAAGTGAGAAAGAGATAGAGAGAGAAGGTGAGAAAAAGACAGAGAGTGAGAAGGTGAGAAAGAGAGAAAGAGAAGAGACATGAAGAATAAGAAAAAGAAAACAAAAGCAAAAGAGAAAAAGGGAAACACAGAGAGAAAGAGAGAGAGAGAAGTAAGACATAAAGAATAAAAGAAAGAGAGAGCCAAAGAAAGAGAGAGAGATAGAGATAGATAGAGAGAGAGAGAGCGCTAAATGACAGAGATAAGAGAGGCAAAGAGGAAAGACCACCATATCTCTCCACATATAACACGTTCCCTCTACGATGTGCGTCCATGTGCGTGTATGTGTACCTGCAAATCCGTGTGCGTATATGTGTACCTGTACGTCTGTGTGCGTGCTTGGGGTTAATTACCTTCAGTAAATCAATCTCTTATTAACAATATTGAGCTAGAGAATGAGAGAGTCAAAGAGAGGATGAAAATACCCGTGTCTTCCCAAACGCTAATTTGAATACACTTTATCGAGATGTTTTCGAAAGTAAGTTACAATGGCGTTGGAGGAATTTATGGCTCTTAATGCGATGCGAATTATGGGCGTATGCACTCACGCACACGCACGCCCGCATACACACACAGGCACATACACATACACACACACGCACACATACACATACACATGCACATATATACACACACAGACACACACAGACACACACACACACACACACACACACACACACACACACACACACACACACACACACACACACACACACACACACACACACACACACACACACACATACACACACACACACACAACACACACACACACACACACACACACACACACACACACACACACACACACACACACACACACACACACACACACACACACACACACACACACACACACACACACAAGCCCCACAATTACACACACATACACCAACACATAAACATGTAAATAAAACCATTACTCCACATAATTTACACTAGGAATTCATTCTTCTTTATATCCGTCTCTCCTTGTCTTTATATTTAACGTCGAATTTATTTTTAAACTTTTCTAACCACTCGCCTGCGTGGCGGTTGACGCCCCGCGCTGCCAGATGTACGACGACGAGGTACAAATGTCGTGCGGCTTTTCACGTTTTTATTATTTTTGATTTTATCTTTTCTTTCTTTTCTTTCGTATTCTTTTTTTTTGGGGGGAGGGGGAGGGGGAGGGGAGGGGTATATGTCGCGGATTTTGTTTGTTTGTTTGGAGGGATTGCTTATATTTTTGTTTTGTTTTTGTTTCTATTCGTTGATTTTTTATCTGTATGTTATGATATTTTTTTCTTTATTCTCTTTTTCGCTCCCTCTTCCTCTTCAGCCTCAAATTCATTTCCACTTCCTCTTTCTCTTTTTCTGCCTCCTCCTCTTCCTTAAATCTTCTATCTACCGTCCCTCTCTTTCCACATCTTTTATTGTTCATCCCTCCTCCTCCTCTTCGTTATTTTCCCCTCTCTGCTTCCTTTCCTTTCACGTCCTCTTCCTCCTCTTTCTTCTTCCACTTCATTTCCCTCTTTTTCTTCCTCCTCTCCGTCTTCCTTTCTTTTGCATATTTTCTTCTATTATTCCGTATATTCCTCTTCTACTTTTTCCATTTCCTCTTCTCTTCTTTCTTTTCTCGACCGATTTTTCTCCTCTTCCTCTTCTTCTACGTCTTTTTCCTCCTTTTCTTCCTCCTTTTCTTCCTACTAATCTTCCTCCTCTTCTTCTTCGTCCTCTTCTTCCTCCTCCTCTTCCTACTCATCTTTTCCCTCCTCCTCCTCTTCTTTCTCTTCTTCTTCCTCTTTTCCTCCCTTCCCCTCTCATCCTCCACCCATCCAGATATAAATGGAATATTGCCTATTCCATTTTTTTCCATAATTATTCTTCGGTTAAATAGTCTACCAAGCAACCCGAGAGAGAGAGAGAGAGAGAGAGAGAGAGAGAGAGAGAGAGAGAGAGAGAGAGAGAGAGAGGAAGAGAGGAAGAGAGGAAGGGAGGGAGAGAGGGAGGGGGAGAGGGAGAGAGAGGGGGGGGATGGTGAATGGATGGATGGAGGGAGAGAGGGAGACAGAGAGAGACAGCGAGAAGAGACAGAAAGAAAGAGGAGGGAAAGAGAGAAAGAGAGAGACTGACAAAAAAAAAAAAACGAAAGAAAAGAAAAAAGAAAAAGAGGAAGAAAGATCATAAACAAAAAAAAAAAAAAAGAATAAGAATAAAACGAAAACAAAACAAAATAGTGCCAAAGAGAAAGAGAAAAAAAATAACCGATGATATACCAAAAAAAAAAAAAAAAAAAAAAAAAATACAGCAAAAAAAAAAGTCAAAAAAAAAAAATAAAAATAGCGTAATATACAACCCACCAAATATTCACCCGAAATATGCAAATTCTCCCTGCATATTGACCTGCCATTTCCCCCCAACACGCATCTCTCCCTCTCTCGCCTATTTCCCTTTATATAATTTTCTCTCCTTGCGAGATTCTTCGTCACTTCAGCGTATCCTCCGCCACATCAAGTTGAGATTCCTGAGGGAGATATAACGCCAGGACCGAGAAGCAATATTGGTGTGTATGGAGGAAGAGAGGGAGAGGGGGAGAGAGGGGGAGAGGGAGAGGGGGAGGGAGGTGGAGGGAGGGGGGTGGGGAGGGAGGGGGGAGGGGAGGGAGGGAGAGTGGGAGGGGGATGGATGGTGAATGGACGGATGGAGGGGAGAGAGGGAGACAGAGAGAGAGAGAGAAAGAAAGAGGGAGGGAAGAGAGAGAGAGAGAGACTGACAGAAAAAAAATCGAAAGAAAAGAAAATGAAAAGAGGAAGAAAGATCATAAACCAAAAAAAAAGAAAAAAAGAATAAAACGAAAACAAAACAAAATAGTGCAAAAGAGAAAGACAGAAAAAAAATAACCGATGATATACCAAAAAAAAAAAAAAAAAAAAAAAAAAGCAAAAAAAAAAAAAAAAAAAAAAAGTCAAAAATAAAAATAGCGTACTATACAACCCACCAAATATTCGCCCGAAATATGCAAATTCTCCCTGCATATTGACCTGCCATTTCCCCCCAACATGCATCTCCCTCCCTCGCCTATTTCCCTTTATATAATTTTCTCTCCTTGCGAGATTCTTCGTCACTTCAGCGTATCCTCCGCCACATCAAGTTGAGATTCCTGAGGGAGATATAACGCCAGGACCGAGAAGCAATATTGGTGTGTATGGAGGAAGAGAGGGAGAGAGGGAGAGGGAGGGGGGGTTGAGGAGGAAGAGGGGGGAGGGAGGGGGGAAGGAGGGAGGGAGGGGGAGTGAGGAGAGTGGGGGGGGATCGATGGTGAATGGACGGATGGAGGGAGAGAGGGAGACAGAGAGAGACAGCGAGAGGAGAGAGAAAGAAAGAGGGAGGGGAAGAGAGAGGGAGAGAGACTGACAGAAAAAAAAATCGAAAGAAAAGAAAAAGAAAAGAGGAAGAAAGATCATAAACCAATAAAAAAAATGTATAAGAATAAAACGAAAACAAAACAAAATAGTGCAAAAGAGAAAGAGAAAAAAAATAACCGATGATATACCCCAAAATAAAAAAAATGCAGCAAAAAAAAAAAAAAAAAAAAAAGTCAAAAATAAAAAAATAGCGTAATATACAACCCACCAAATATTCACCCGAAATATGCAAATTCTCCCTGCATATTGACCTGCCATTTCCCCCCAACACGCATCTCTCCCTCCCTCGCCTATTTCCCTTTATATAATTTTCTCTCCTTGCGAGATTCTTCGTCACTTCAGCGTATCCTCCGCCACATCAAGTTGAGATTCCTGAGGGAGATATAACGCCAGGACCGAGAAGCAATATTGGTGTGTATGGAGAAAGAGAGAGGGAGAGAGGGAGAGAGGGAGAGGAGGACGGAGGGAGGTGGAGGGAGGGGGGAGGGGGTGGGGGGAGGGAGGGAGGGGAGGGAGGGGGAGGGGGATGGGGGAGTGGGGAGGGAGGAGGGAGGGGGAGTGAGGAGAGTGGGGGGGATGGATGGTGAATGGACGGATGGAGGGAGAGAGGGAGACAGAGAGAGACAGAGAGGGAGAGAGAAAGAAAGAGGGAGGGGAAGAGAGAGGGAGAGAGACTGACAAAAAAAAAAATCGAAAGAAAAGAAAAAGAAAAGAGGAACAAAGATCATAAACCAAAAAAAAAAAAAAAAACAATAAAACGAAAACAAAACAATATAGTGCAAAAGACAAAGAGAAAAAAAATAACCGATGATATACACCAAAATAAAAAAAATGCAGCAAAAAAAAAAAAAAAAGTCAAAAAAAAAAAAAAATAGCGTAATATACAACCCACCAAATATTCGCCCGAAATATGTAATTCTCCCTGCATATTATTCCGCTATTCTCCCCCAACACGCATCTCTCCCTCCCTGCCTATTTCCCTTTATATAATTTTTCTCCTGCGAGATTCTTTCACTACAGCGTATCCTCCGCCACATCAAGTTGAGATTCCTGAGGGAGTTATAACGCCAGGACCGAGAAGCAATATTGGTGTGTATGGAGAAAGAGAGAGGGAGAGAGGGAGGGGGAGGGAGGACGGAGGGAGGGAGGGGGGAGGGAGGGGGAGGGGGAGGGAGGGAGGAGGGATGGAGGGAGGAGGGGGAGTGGGGGAGGGACGGAGGGGGAGGGAGCGGGGATGGGGGAGGGGGACGGAGGGAGTGGGGGAGAGAGAGACGGGAGAAAGAGGGAATGAGAGGGGGGAGTGGGGGAGGGAGGGAGGGAGAGAGATGGGGACGGAGAATGGAGAGAGAAACAGAGAAGAAAGAGAGAGACATACTGAGAGAGAAAAAAATAGACAGACATACAGAGAGAAAGAGGAAATAAAAACAAAGTTAAAAGTATGTTTTACTTCCATTTCTAAGGTGGGGAGGTGGGGGAGAGGGGTGTTGGAGGTACGTTGGGGTGGGGGGGGGTGCGAGTAAGATGTTACTAAATACATGTGAAAGGTTAATGAGGATGATTATGAGTATGTTATCGTTTTTAATACTCATATATTCATCATCATGTTTGAGTGATGCATCTTCACCTATTTGTCCATCTATCTGTCTGTCTACCTTCTATCTATCTATCTATCTATCTATCTATCTATCTATCTATCTATCTATCTATCTATCTATCTATCTATCTATCTATCTACCTATATATATATATATATATATATATATATATATATATATATATATATATATATATATATATATATTCATCTTTCTATCTATCCATCTTGCCATCACTTTATACATATTGCCTACATAGAAGCGGTATTGAAAAAGAGGTAGAGAAAAAGAGAAAAAGAGAGAGAGAGAAAGAGAAAGAGAGAGAAGGAAAGAGAGAGAGAGAGAGAGAGAGAGAGAGAGAGAGAGAGAGAGAGAGAGAGAGAGAGAGAGAGAGAGAGAGAGAGAGAGAGAGAGAGAAAGTGAGAGAGAGAAACAGAGAGAGAAAGTGAGAGAGAGAAAGGAGAGAGAGAGAGAGAGAGAGAGAGAGAGAGAGAGAGAGAGAGAGAGAGAGAGAGAGAGAGAGAGAGAGAGAGAGAGAGAGAGAGAGAGAAAGGAGAGAGAGAAAGTGAGAGAGAGAGAGAGAGAGAGAGAGAGAGAGAAAGTGAGAGAGAGAAAGGGAGAGGGAGAGAGAGTGAGAAAGATGAGAGAGAGAGAAAGAGAGAGAGCGCGAGAAAGATGAGAGAGAGAAAGTGAGAGAGAGATGAGAGAGAGAGAGAGAGAGAGAGAGAGAGAGAGAGAGAGAGAGAGAGAGAGAGAGAGAGAGAGAGAGAGAGAGAGAGAGAGAGAGAGAGAGAGAAAGTGAGAGAGAGAGAGAGAGAGAGAGAGAGCGAAAGAGAGATAGAGAGAGAGAAAAAAATAAAGAGAGAGAGAGAGACGAGAAAGAGCATAGGAAAGTGTTACCAACTGTTCGACCAATGTCAGTATAAGAAATGATAAATCATAAGATTAGCAATTTGTCAGTGTATTTAATACATCATTACTTTATTTTATCTTTCATTTGTTTATCTTGACGGACTGAACAGCTCTTGATCGATTAAATATTGCGATTTAATATCAAGACTGGTCCTTCTGTTACCAACTGGGCGTGAAAGATAAATGTACGAAATTATACACCATTTTATAATAAAAGAATCATCATTATGTACTTTATTATATTATTATCAAAGTTCTTCTCGATAAAAGTGTCATCGATCGATAAAATTCCGTTATTTAATCTTAAAACCGACCGTCGCTTCACCAACACCGCGCGGGAAAAAAAAAACTCATACATTAAATGTCATATCTTCAAACGACATCCATCTATCATCTTGTGTAATGATAAATAGATAAATATCATCACCATGCATCATCTTCAACGCTATTTCGGGTAGTTTACTGGACGGATTAAAGTGATATTGACCGATTAAGTTTTGGGATTTGATATTGACACTGACGTCAGGAAATGATGATGGAGAGAAGGGCGGCGAGGCAGTCATGCGTGGACATAAACTCGCCCTTATGGTTCTCTGAGTTATTGTTTCGGGGAGTGATAGAGGGCGGAGTGGAATGGAGGAGAGAGGGAGGGAGAGGGAGGGATGGAGAGGAGGAGGGAGGGAGGGAGAGGGGGAGGGAGGATGCTAGGGAAGGAGAGGGAGGAAAGAAGGGAGGGAAAGGGAGGGAGAGACTGAAAGAGAGAGAGAGAGAGAGAGAGAGAGAAATAGATAAAGAAATAAAGAGAGAGAGAGATAAAAAAAAAAGAAATTGAGAGAAAGAGAGAGAGAGAGAGAGATAAGGGAGAGTCAGATGGAACGTAGGAGAGAGAGTGAAAGCGCGTGTATGTGTGCGCGTGTGCGTATGATAGAGAGAAAAAAGAGAGACACAGACACAAACGCAGGCAGAGAACAACATAATCAAAAGAACCAAACAAAAGAAAAAAAAGTTAACTACTCTCCCTCCCCCTTTCCCTCTCTCCTTCCCTCCCCATTTCCCTCTCTCTCTCTCTCTCTCTCTCTCTCTCTTAATCTCTTCCTCTTCCTCTCCTTCCTCCCTCTCCCTCTCTCTCTCTTCCTCTAAACCTTTCCCTGCTCCCTCTCCCTTCCTTCCCCTTCCCTCTCCCTCTCCCTAATAATCCCTCTCCCTCTCCTTCCTTCTTCCTCCCTCCCTCGCCTCACTCCTCAGCCTCCTCACCTACTCCTGGCATTTCCCTTCCCTTTCTTCTCCCTCTCCTCCCTCCCTCCTCATTCCTCCCTCTACTCCCCTTCCTCCCTTTCCCTTTCCTCCATTTCCTCATACCTCCCTTCCTCCCCCTTTCCCTCTCTCCCTCCCTCCCTCCACCCCCCACATACCCCCCACCCCCACCCCTACAGACTTCACAGATTCTCCTGTGGGTGTTGAATCTCATTAATAAGTCAGAAAGCACAGGTGAGGTTGATGGCCAGTGGGGGTAGGGGGGAGGGAGGGAGGTACTCGAGGAGGGGGGAGGGAGATGGAAGAAGGGAGGGAGGGAGGGAGGGAGGGATGGGTGTGGTCGAGGGGAAGGGAGGGAGGGAGGGAGGGAGGGAGGGAGGGAGAGTGGAAGACTGGGAAGGAGGGAGGGAGGAAGGGAGAGGGAGAGGTGACCAAGGTGTGGAGGGAGGGAGGGAGGGAGGAGGTGACCAGGGGAGAGGGAGGGGGGAGACGGGCGAAAAGAAAGGTGGTAGTGTGGCAGAGAGGAGGGGAGGGTGTCCTGGGGGATGGGGTAAGGGAAGAAAGGGGGAGAAGATGAGAAAAGAAGTGGGAGGAGTGGGGGGATAGGGGAGGTGGAAGGGAGAGAAAGGCTGGAGGAGGGGAAGAGAGGAAGTAGGGAGAGAGAGAGAGAGAGAAAGAGAGAGAGAGAGAGAGAGAGAGAGAGAGAGAGAGAGAGAGAGAGAGAGAGAGAAAGAGAGAAAGAGAGAAAGAGAGAAAGAGAGAAAGAGAGAGAGAGAGGAGAGGGAGAGGGAGAGAGAGAGAGAGAGAGGAGAGAGAGAGAGAGAGAGAGAGAGCGAGAGAGAGCCATTGATTCCATTTGAACAATAAAGCTTACATCTCCTTTGCATAAGCACAATCGTAGTTAAGCCTACGCATACGCACATGCATACATACATACATACATACATACATGCATACATGCATACATACATACATACATACATAAGTTATTATTACACATATATTACATATACATACATACATACATACATATACATACATAAATACATACATATGTATACACATGCATGGGTCATGCATATACATACATACCATACATACATGTACATACATACATACATACATACATACATACATACATGTAGCCATACATGCCATACATGCTTTTGCATGCATGCACATATGTATACATACATACATGTGTACATATATACATACACTTACATACATACATACACAGATACATACATACATACATACATGCATACATACATACATACATACATACATACATACATACATACATACATACATACATACATACATACATACATACATACATACATACATACATACATACATACATACATACATACATACATACATACATACATACATGCATACATACATACATACATACATACATACATCATACACACACACATACATACATACATATACATACATAAACATACATATACACCAACACAAACATAAATACACAGATAGCTAAACACACATGCACACGTACATAAAAAAAATGCTTACACACCTACTCATAAAAAAATTACTTACACGCACGCACAAGAATACACACGCACACGCACGCACACACGCACATGCCAGCTGTCAGAGAGCTGGTTTACCACCCTGACAGAATCAGCTGTTCGGTGTCTTCATCTTCCCCTCCGGTGTCATAACGATTTCCTCGTCTTTCTCTTGCTCCTTTCCCTGTTTCTCTCTTTCTCCCTTTCGTTATTCGTTTTTTTCGTTTCTTT
>NC_091589.1:6917255-6919755 GCF_042767895.1 Penaeus vannamei
GAATATATATATATATATATATATATATATATATATATATATTTTTTTTTTTTAGTTACACACATACATTCAGATACACATACAGCTACACATATATTCATAAATATACACACACATTCACACACACACATACACATATTCACACACCAAAAACACACACTCAACACTCCTACACAGACACACTCAAATACACACATACTCATACACCCCCACCCCACACACATATACACACTCACACGTATATATATATGTAGATAAATGTTTAAGGCAGTTTTTTTTTCGAGAGGAAGGTATGGGGGTCATGTAGACGATTTCGCTCATAACAACTATTCAAAATGTATATATACTTATCTATCTATATATCTATATCTATCTCTCTATCTGTCTACCTATCTATCTGTCTTTATACCTTTCTTTCTGTCTGTCTATGTGTCTATCTATCTATCTATCTATGTATCTATCTGTCTATCTATCCATCTATCTATTTATACGTCTGTCTGTCTATCTACATATCTATTCTCTCTCTTTCTCTATATGTATATAGCGTATAAAAACAAAACAGAAACAAAGCAGGAATCGAATTTTAGATAATGATTCGGTCGCGGAGGATTCGATCCAAACGAACCAACGAACAAAACAACGAACGAACCAACGAACCCTATCTTATTCGCGCAACCACCAATATCGCCGTATGAACCCAACTCCTTCCCAATCACCGTATTTCCTTCCCGACTGCTTCATCCATTACAAAATTCCGTAAATTTAAAGAGGGGAAATAGGGCTTACCTTCTGGGCCAAGTTGAAGTGACGAATTTCCGATGAATTTCTAAAACACGGCCATTTCACTTCACTGAATTTAGTGTTTATCTAAATTCGCGACAATTTCCACTAAGATTTCGCTTTTAACGGGATTTTGGTAAAGAATCCAAAAAGAGAGAGAAAAACGAAAACAAAAACAAAAAACACTCGCAAGTACCACTGTAAACAAACCTCACTTCCGGCGCGCGCACTGAACACTGTGACAACATAACTGTCAAATTTGCCGCTAGATGGCAGTGCATGCGGAACGAATGGATGTAACAAATAATAAAAAAGAGAAAAATACAAAAAGGATAAAAGCACAGCCTACTACACTGAAGAATTGAACGTATAATAAATACGTATTTCGGCATAATATGCTAGCTGTTAAAATGCAGAAATATTTTAAAAGTAGAGTACATATATATATATATATATATATATATATATATATATATATATATATATATATATATATATATATTTATATATATACATATATACATATATATGAATATATATATATACATATATATCTATATCTATCTATCTATCTATCTATATACATACATACATATATATATATATATATATATATATATATATATATATATATATATATATATATATATATATATATATATTTATACATACATATATTTATGCATACATACATACATATATATATATATATATATATATATATATATATATATATATATATATATATATATATATGTGTGTGTGTGTGTGTGTGTGTGTGTGTGTGTACATTTATGTACACACACACACACGCACACACACACACACACACACACACACACACACACACACACACACACACACACACACACACACACACACACACATATATATATATATATATATATATATATATATATATATATACATACATATCATATCATATATATACCAGCAGAAACAGATACATAAAGAGCGTCTATCCAGATATACGGAGAACAAATGCCACGCACTTAATAGGATCTCAGACTGCAGGATATGGGATTCTGTGCATTTAAGGCGATTAAGAGCACACGCGAAGGTTTCAGAACATCATGAAAACAATAGACGAAAAGGAATGGAGACAGATTACAGGCCTTAAGGAGAAGGAGGAGGAGGAGAAGGAGGAGGAGGAGGAGGAGGAGGAAGAAGGGGTGAAACAGGGAATGAAGATGGAGATGATGATGAAGGGGGGGGAAGGAAAAGGAAAGAGAAAATGATGAAGAAGAGAAAAAGAGAGAGAGAGAAAAATAAATACTAATGATGATGAAAATGATAGTGATGACTAGAAAGTAATTATTATCATCTTTATATATTATTATGAAGATGAAGAGGTTGTAAAAGGAGAGAGAAAAAGATGAAGAAGAGAAAAAAGGAGAGAGAAAAAAATACTAATGATAATAACAATGATAATAATAACTAGAAAGTAATTATCATAATTATATATATGATTATCATATATATATATACATATATATATATATATATATATATATATATATATATATATATATATATATATATATATGTTATCACGTCTGGTAAATTAGAATAAAAAAATTATAATTTTATATATGATTATCATATATATATATATATATATATATATATATATATATATATATATATATATATATATATATATATATATATATATGTATATATATATTATATATATATT
>NC_091589.1:6944755-6946877 GCF_042767895.1 Penaeus vannamei
CGAGACCTCGTAAAGATTACACATATCGCCGTATTTAACGCTTATTTCACCTGTTGATTGTGTATTTGCATCCCTTTCGTGAGTCTAGATGATATTAATGTTTATTCTAAGGAAAACTGAGACTTGAATATGAAAAGAAAAAGTTAATATAGTAATTTTTTTTTTTTTTTTTTTTTTTTTTTTTTTTAGTAATTTATTATGGATTTCATGATTTAATCTAGTCTATCATTTGATTCGTCTGATAGCTTTTATCTTTGGAAAGAGAATTATGGTACCTTTTTAGTATTGTATTAATTAAGCTAATAATAATGTTTCTTTTTCCAATGCTATTAATTTGGATTATCTTAATTGCCATTATCATTATTATTATCATGATTACTAGAATTATTGCTATTGATTATGATTATCATCATCACTATCATTATTTAGATAAGTGGTCCAGTCCGTACGTATCCATACATACTCATACGCATACCTCATACTCATACCACATACTCATACCACAAACTCATACCACAGACTCATACCACAGACTCATACCACATACCCATACCACAAACTCATATCACAAACTCATACCACATACTCATATCACAAACTCATATCACAAACTCATACCACATACTCATACCACAAACTCATACCACAAACTCATACCACAAACTCATACCACAAACTCATACCACATACTCATACCACAGACTCATACCACAAACTCATACCACAGACTCATACCACAGACTCATACCACAGACTCATACCGCAGACTCATACCACAAACTCATACCACAGACTCATACCACAGACTCATACCACAGACTCATACCACAAACTCATACCACAGACTCATACCACAGACTCATACCACAAACTCATACCACAGACTCATACCACAGACTCATACCACATACTCATACCGCAGATTCATACCACAAACTCATACCACAGACTCATACCACAAACTCATACCACAGACTCATACCACAGACTCATACCGCAGACTCATACCACAAACTCATACCACAGACTCATACCACAGACTCATACCACAAACTCATACCACAGACTCATACCACAGACTCATACCACAAACTCATACCACAGACTCATACCACATACTCATACCGCAGATTCATACCACAAACTCATACCACAGACTCATACCACATACTCATACCGCAGATTCATACCACAAACTCATACCACAGACTCATACCACAAACTCATACCACAGACTCATACCACAAACTCATACCACAGACTCATACCACAGACTCATACCACAAACTCATACCACAGACTCATACCACAAACTCATACCACAGACTCATACCACAGACTCATACCACAGACTCATACCACAAACTCATACCACAGACTCATACCACAAACTCATACCACAAACTCATACCACAGACTCATACCACAGACTCATACCACAAACTCATACCACAGACTCATACCACTTACTCATACCGCAGATTCATACCACAAACTCATACCACAGACTCATACCACATACTCATATCAGAAACTCATACCACATACTTCAGCCGCAAGATAATGTGCAACAACAAAAAAGAAACCAATATCATTATTATTATTACTATCATAATCATTATCATTGTAATTCTCTGTCATTTCTTCGAGTCCATTTGGGTTCCTCAACAAACGAAAGAAAAAAAGGAAAATCAACATAATCTGAGGAGGAATAAAAAGGATTCGAAACGTTATAACATAATCATCATCATCATCATTACTATCATTATCATCTTCGTTATTACTGTTATCGTTACTGCTATTATTATCATTATTATTGTTTAACTATATTATCTTTTAATTATTATCTTTTAATTATAACTAACATTATCATTATTACCATCATCATCATTAACATCATCATCATCATTATCACCATTATCATTATCATTTCTATCGTCATTATTGTTATTATTATCGTCTTTATCAACATTATCTTTCTCGCTGGTTCACGATGCAACAAAATTGCCTCATTAATTTTCTCGAGAACAATGTAACGAATGTTATTTAATGGTAGAATAAAAAGCTATGCCACAATCTTTTTTTTTTCTTCTTTTGTTTTTTTCTGTTATTGTTTTGTCCG
>NC_091589.1:6962377-6964877 GCF_042767895.1 Penaeus vannamei
GTATGAGGGATGGGGAGGGGGGGAGAGGAGGAGGGAGGGGGGAGGAGAGAGGGAGGGAGGGAGGAGGGGGAGGAGGGAGAGGGGGCAGAAGGGAGGGGGAGAGGAGGAGGAGGGAGGAAGGGAGGAAGGGGAGAAGGGAGGAGGGAGGGAAGGGAGGAAGGGGAGGGAAAGGGGGAGGACGGAGGAAGGGAGAGGGAGGGAGGAGGGAGAGGGGGCAGAGGGAGGGGGAGGAGGAGGAGGAGGAGGAGGAGGAGGAGGGAGGAAGGGAGAAGGGGGAGAAGGGGAGGGACGGAGGAGGAAGAGGGAGAGGGGGAGAAGGGGAGGACGGAGGAAGGGAGAGGGGGAGGAGGGAGAGGGGGACAGAGGGATGGGGGAGTGAGAAGGGAAGGGAGGGGAGGGGTTGGGAGTGGGGGAAGGGGAAGGAGTGGAGGGAGGGGGAAGGGTGGAGGAGGAAAGGAAGGGGAGGAGGAGGAGAGGAGAACGGAGGGGATGGGTGGAGGAAAGGAGTAGAGGGAAGGGAGGGGCGGAGTGGGAGAGAGAAGGGAGGAGGTCGGAGGGGGGGGGATGAGGGGTTGGAAGAGGAGGGAGGAGGAGGAGGGAGGAGGAGGAAGGTTGGAGGAGGAGAAGCAGGAGAAAGTGTTTTCCACTTTCATCTTCTCCTGCTGGTCTTCCTCTTTCTCGTCTCTCCTTCTTCTTTTTCTTCTTCTTCATTTTCTTCTTCCCTCCTCCCTCCTCCCTCCCTCCCTCTCACTTCTCTCCTCCTCCTCCTCCTCGTAGTCGCCGTCATCGTCTTCTTATTCTTATTCTTATTCTTATTATTCCTCCTCCTCCTCCTCCTCCTCTTTCCTCCTTCCTCCCTCCTCTCTCCTCCCTCCTCCCTCCTCCCTCCTCCCTCCTCCCTCCTCCCTCCTCCTCCTTCTCCATCACCACCACCTCCTTTTCCTCCTCCTCCTATTATTATTATTATTATTCTCCCTCCTTCTTCTTATTATTCCTCCTCCCCTCCTCTTCTTCTTCTTGTTCTTGTTCGTCTTCTGCTTCTTCTTGTTCTTCTTCCTTTACCTTTTTTTCTTCTTCTTCTGCTTCTTCTTCTTCTTCGTCTTCTTCTTCTTCTACTTCTTCTTCTACTTTTTCTTCTTCTTTCTTCTTCTCTTCTTCTTCTTCTTCTTCTTCTTCTTCTTCTTCTTCTTCTTCTTCTTCCTCTTCTTCCTTCCTCCTCCTCCCTCCCTCCTCCTCCCTTCCTCGTCCTCCCTTCCTCCTCCTCCCTTCCTCCTCCTCCCTTCCTCCTCCTCCCTTCCTCCTCCTCCCTCCCTCCACCCCCTCCTCATCGCAGCTGCAGTTGAAGCTTCTGTTACTCATTATGAAATTAAGGAGGAAATGCTATTTTTTATTGCTGCTTCTCCTTTTATTTGAATTTATTTAACGCTTTTATTGCTTACTTTTATTCTTTCTTTCATTATCTTGTTTTGTTTTTAGATATTATTTTCCTCGTGTCTTTTTTTTGTCTTTTTTTAATTCTTTCTCACTTGCTAATTTTACATCGAACTGTCAAGATGGTTTTTCTTTTCTTTTCTCTTCTTTTCTTTTTTTTTCTTTCTCACTTCTTCTCTCACTTCTCTCTCTCTCTCTCACTCTCTCGACTTTCCTCTCACTCTCTCTCTTCTCTCTCTCTCTCTCTCTCTCTCTCTCTCTCTCTCTCTCTCTCTCTCTCTCTCTCTCTCTCTCTCTCTCTCTCTCCCTACTCTCTCTCTTCTCTCTCTCTCTCTCTCTCTCTCTCTTTCTCTCTCTCTCTCTCTCTCTCTCTCTTTCTCTCTCTCTCTCTCTCTCTCTCTCTCTCTCTCTCTCTCTCTCTCTCTCTCTCTCTCTCTCTCTCTCTCTCTCTCTCTCTCTCTCTCTCTCTCTTTTCTCTCTCTCTCTCTCTCTCTCTCTCTCTCTCTCTCTCTCTCTCTCTCTCTCTCTCTCTCTCTCTCACTCTCTCTACTCTCTCTCTCTCTCTCTCTCTCTCTCTCTCTCTCTCTCTCTCTCTCTCTCTCTCTATTCTCTCTCTCTCTCTCAATCTCTCTCTCTCATTCTCTCTCCCTCCCTCCCTCCTCCCTTCCCTCCCTCTCCTCTCTCCTCCTCCCTCCCTCCCTCCCTCCCTCTCGCTCTGCACTCTCCCTCCTCCCCTCCTCCCTCTCCCTCTCCCTCTCCCTCTCCCTCTCCCTCTCCCTCTCCCTCTCCCTCTCCCTCTCTTTCTCTCTCATTCTCCCTCTCTCTCTCTCTCTTTTATTCGTATTTATCTTGTCATCACCCTGTCTCCATTACACTAACGAACGGGCAGTTTGTGAAGCTAAGAACCGGATTGTTAGGCGATCGTGTACACAGACGCCCAAGTTACACACACACACACGGGCGAGGGTGTGTAAGTATAATTATGCAGACAGGCATGCGCGGACACGTGGGAGGGAGTTTCTGAGTGTGGCTGTGCATGATTCGTGGGGGAGGGGGGAAGGGGAAGGAG
>NC_091589.1:6969877-6974877 GCF_042767895.1 Penaeus vannamei
GGGAGGGAGTGTTAAGCTGACGGGGAGGGGAGAGGGAGAGTGGGACTGGGAGGGGAGGTAAAAGGGAAATAGGGGAGGGACTGGGAGAGAGTAAGGGGAGGGGGGGGAAATGGGGAGGGACGGGGAGGAATTGCTAGACGTGGGGGAGGGTGAAGGAGAGGGGAGAGGGAGAGGGAAGAGAGAAAGAGGTAGGAGGAGTGGAAGAGAGGGAGGGAAAGATAAGAAGAGTAGGAAGGAGAGGGAGAGAGGGAGATAGAAAAAGAAGGGAGATAGAGAAGGGTGAAGGAAGGGTAAAAGCATTGGGAGAGCGAGAGGGAGAAAGGGTGTGGGATTGGGGGGATGTTTGGGAGAGGGGAGGGGAGGGGAGGGAGGTAGGATGGAGGGAGGGGGCGAGGATTGATAGGCTGTAGGAGAGGGGGTTGGAGGATGGTGAGGAAGAGAGAGAGGAAGGGGGATGGAGGGGTGGTGGGGAAGGGGGAGGGGGTGAAAGACGGGGAGATTTCGTGTGTTTGTTCATCTGTAAATTGGACATACGGGATAGACAGACTGATTGAGAGACAGACAGACAGATTGACTGACTGACGACAGACAGACAGAGAGAGAGAGACAGACAGACAGACAGACAGACAGACAGACAGACAGACAGACAGACAGACAGACAGACAGACAGGTGACAGAATGAGAGAGAGAAAGAGAGAGAGAGAGAGAGGGAGAGAGAGAGAGAGAGAGAGAGAGAGAGAGAGAGAGAGAGAGAGAGAGAGAGAGAGAGAGAGAGAGAGAGAGAGAGATAGAGACAGAAAGAACGAGACAGACAAACAAACAGACTAACTGATTAACAACAGCCAGGCGACAAAATGAGAGACACAGAGAGAGAGAAGAGATAGACAGACAGACAAACAGACGCAATGCACAAACAGAAGAACAGACAGAGAACAAGAAAAGGATAATTAATGAGACATTGAAACAGCCTTATCAAATTTCTATTCGGCTCCCTTCCCCTCCCCCCTCCCCCCTCCCCCTCCGCCCCCCCCCCCCCGCCCCCCATATTCTTACTTCCCTTATTTACATTCTGAATTAGCTGAGTTCCGCTGTTTAATAGGGTGTGTGTGTGTGAGGAGACTTGTGTGTGTGTGTGTGTGTGTGTGTTGTATGTTTGTTTGTGTGTGTGTGTGTGTGTGTGTGTGTGTTTGTTTCGTGTGTGTGTGTGTGTGTATGTGTGTGTGTGTGGTGAGTGAGTGAGTGAGTGAGTGAGTGAGTGAGTGTGTGTGTGTGTTTGTGAGTGTGTGTGTGTGTGTGTGTGTGTGTGCGTGCCTGTGTGTGTGTGTGTGTTTGTATTTTGTGTGTGTGTGTGTGTGCGATTGTCATGTATGTGTATATATGATTGCATGTGAACGTGTATGTAGGTATGTATGTAAGTATATATATATATATATATATATTTATAAATATATATATTTATATAAATATTTATTTTTTTTTTTTTTTTTTGTGTGTGTGTGTGTGTGTGTGTGTGTGTGTGTGTGTGTGTGTGTGTGTGTGTGTGTGTGTGTGTGTGTGTGTGTGTGTGTGTGTGTGTGTGTGTGTGTGTGTGTGTGTGTGTGTGTGTGTGTGTGTGTGTGTGTGTGTGTGTGTGTGTGTGTGTGTGTGGAAGAGAGAGAGAGAGAGAGATTGTCATGTATGTGTATATATGAGCCTATGTATGTATCAGTGTATGTACGTATGTATGTAAGCATAAGTTTATGTATGTATACCGTACCTTTGAATAAAATGAGTCTGAAAAAAAGCTACTAATTTAAACCACGTGTCTTTGACTCTCTCTCTCCTTCCTGTTTCCTTCCTTTCCATTCTACCGTCTTCTTCCTCTTCTTCTTTATTTCTTTCTCCCTTCCGGTTCCCGCCCCCCTCCTCTTCTCCCTCCCCCTCCTCCTCCCCTCCCTCCTCCTTACATTCCTCTTTCCTTCCCTTTCTCTTGTCTTTTCATGTCTTCTCCCCCTCCTTTCCTCTCTCTCCTCCTCCTTCTCCCCTTCTTTCTCTATCTTCTTTCCTTCCTCCCGTTCTATTTCCACACTCTTTCTACTCCCTCCTCCTCCTCTAGGCCCCTCTTCCAACTCCTTCTCTCCCCCTCCATTCTTTTTCCTCTTCTTTCTTCTCTCTTACTTCTCTTTCTCCCCCTTTCATTCTCCTTTTTCCTTCTCCCAACTCCGACCTCCGCGCAGTCTTTTCTCTTCCCTCCCTATCTCTCTCCCTTTCGCCTTCCCCTTTCCTCCCTCCCTTCTCTCTTCTTCTTTCATTCCTTTCCCCTCCTTTCCCCAAACCCCTTTTATCCTCCCTCTTCCCTCTCCTCTTTCACCTTCCTCCCTTCTCTTCTCACTCCTTTCCTCTTTTCCTCACCTCTTTCCTCCTCCCTCTCCTCCTCCTCCCCTCCACACTTTTCCTTCTTCCTCTTTCTCCCCTTCCCCCCTCATCCTCCTCCCATCCTCCCACCCTCATTTTCTTCTACCCCCACACCCCCCCTTTTCCCCTACCCCCACTCACATCCCTCTCCTCCCTCCCCCTCCCTCCCCCTCTCCCCTCTCCCCCTCCCATCTCCTCCCATCCCCCTCCTTCCCCCTCTCCTTCCCCTCCCCCCCCTCCCATCCTCCCATCCTCCCCTTCCTCTCGCTCCCCTACCCCCCCTCCTCCTCATGACATACGAGACCAAACACAGTGACAAGTGTCAAGGTACGGCGCCTTTGTCATGTGTCATGCCTCTGCCTGACACACTTCACGCACCTGTCCCCGTGGAGATGCTACTGCGATGCCAGATGTCGCCAGCTGCTCGTCATGACACCGGGGGAGTTGGTGCCAGGTGTCGGTCACTGGGTTAAAAAGGAGGGCCAAGTGTCATGCGGTGCCAAGTGTCATGTGGCACCGAGGGGAAGATTGTGTTACTTGACGCTAATTGTTGGTTTATCTAACGAGAGAGGAGGAGGAGAAGGGAGGGAGAAGGGGAGGTAGGAGAGAGGGAGAGAGAGAAAGAGGAGAAGGAGGGAGGGAGAAGGGGAGATTGGAGAGAGGGAGAGGAGGAGAAGGGGAGATATGAGAGAGGGAGAGGAGGGAGGGAGAGGAGGGAGAGGAGGGAGGGAGGGAGGTAGAAGGAGAGATAGAAAAGAGGGAACGAAGAGAGAGAGAGGAGGAGGAAGGAAGGAAAGGAGAAGAGGGGGAGATAGGAGAGAAGGGAAAGGAGGGAGGGAGAGAGAGGGGAAGGAGGAAGGAAAAGAGGGAGAGAGGGAGAAGGAGAGATAGGAGAGAGGGACGAAGGGAGAGATAGAGAGAGAGGGAGAACGAGAGAGAGAGAGAGAGAGTTGAGAGAGAGAGAGAGAGAGAGAGAGAGAGAGAGAGAGAGAGAGAGAGAGAGAGAGAGAGAAAGAGGGGGAGGAGGGGAGGAGGAAGGAGATAAAGAAAAGAGAGAATTAAAAAAGAGAGGTGAAGGAGAGGGAAGGAGAGGGAGAAGATAGGAGAGAGGGAAAGAAGAGAGGGGGGGGGGGGCGAAAGAGAAGAAAGGGAGGGAAGCAAGGAAGGAAGGAGAGGTAGAGAGGAGGGATAGAAGATAGGGAACGAAGAGAGAGAAAGGTAGAAAAGGAAAGCTAAGGGAAGGAGGGAGGAAGGGAGAGAGAAAGAGAGAGAAGAGAAAGAGAAAGAGAAAGAAAAAGAAAAAGAGAAAGAGTAAGAAAGAGAGAACGAGCGAGAGAGAGAGAGGAAGAGAAAGAACGAAAGAGGAAGAAATGGAAAAAGAAAAAATGATAAACTAAAACATACGAAATATAGTAAGAAAAAAATATATATGAAAAGCTAAAAGTAAAAATGGATAAAGTTTTTTTTTTTAAGAAATGAAACAAAAATAAAAGAAAAACAAAAATGGAGAGAAAAAAGAAATGAAAAAAATAGAAAACGAAATATAAATACCAAAGATGAAAGATTTTTAAAAACAATAAAAAATATATATATGAATAGCACTCAAGGGTGGTTTTCCCATGACTCCCCGGGGCCATACAGTGCCATGACACTGAGCATGGTGCCATACCGGGGTTGTAGGCTGCGGTTGTTGGTGTTCTTGTGTATTTGGTTGTAGTTGGTATTGTTTTTGTTATTGTTATTATTTTGTTGTTATTGATTTTGTTATTGTTATTATTTTATAGTTATTGTTTTTGTTATTGTTATTATTTTGTTGTTATTGATTTTGTTTTTGTTATTATTTTTGTTGTTAATGATTTTGTTATTGTTATTATTTTTATAGTTATTGTTTTTGTTATTGTTATTATTTTGTTGTTATTGTTTTTGTTATTGTTATTATTTATTGTTTTTGTCATTGTTATTATTCTTTGTTGTTGTTGTTGTTATTATTATTATTTATTGTTTTTGTTATTGTTATTATTCTTTGTTGTTTTTGTTATTATTATTATTCTTTGTTGTTAATGATTTTGTTATTGTTATAATTTTATTAGTTATTGTTTTGTTATTGTTATTATTTTTGTTGTTATTGTTTTTGTTATTGTTATCATTTTTGTTGTTAATGATTTTGTTATTGTTATTATTTTGTTGTTATTGTTTTTGTTATTGTTTTTATTTTTGTTGTTATTGTTATTATTTTTGTTGTTAATGATTTTGTTATTGTTATTATTTTTATAGTTATTGTTTTTGTTATTGTTATTATTTTTGTTGTTAATGATTTTGTTATTGTTATTATTTTGTTGTTATTGTTTTTGTTATTGTTATTATTTTGTTATTGATGTTATTGTTTTTGTTATTGTTATTATTTTCTTACTGATGTTATTGTTTTTGTTATTGCCTCACTCTCGCCTCATTCTCACCTCATTCTCGCCTCACTCTCTCCTCACTCTCACCATAAACCCTAACCCTCACCCAGACCCCGATCTTTATGCCCATTTTCCATTTTCTTCTTATTCTTCATCCCTTCGCCTCTTCCCCATTCTCTCATTTACTCTTTCCCTCACCCTGCT
>NC_091589.1:7017377-7019877 GCF_042767895.1 Penaeus vannamei
TGGTAACCCTGAAAGGACAAAGCCCACGCAGCGTTGGCACCCCTGCGCGGCCAGAAGCGCGTGTGCCCAGTTGGCTTATTGTCCGGCCAGTGTTGCCAAGTCTGGATGGATTGTCTTCATTGTTGGATGCAGTCTTTCTCCTTCGGTGCCTGTCGGGTCTTTTCCTTCGTCTTTTTCCTCTTCTTCTGTTCGTTAATTGCTTGTTGTTGTTCTTCTTCTGTTCGTTAGTTGGTTGTTGTTGTTCTTCTGTTCGTTAATTGTTTTCTCTTCTTCTTCTGTTCGTTAATTGGTTGTTCTTCTTCTGTTCGTTAATTGCTTCCTCTTCTTCTTCTGTTCGTTAATTGCCTCCTTTTCTTCTTCTGTTCGTTAATTACTTTCTCTTCTTCGATATCCTCTTTTTTTTAAAAGGGGTTTTGTTTAATTTTTTTATAAAATTTTTATTCCAAAAACAAATGTCAAATGTTAGTATTCGAGTCTTTTAATTCATGAATTGTTATATTTAATTAATTTATAAATGATGGTAATAGTGAACATACTGAAAATGTTGCCTTTATTTTGTATTAACACTATTATCATTATTATCATAATTATCATCATTATAGTCATCATCATCGTCATTATCTTTTTAATATTAACATCATTATTGTTTTTAATGTCATTATCTTTATCAATATCATTATCATTATTGTTGTTATTAATATCGTTATTATCATTGCTATTATTATAATTACTGTTGTTGTTCTTGTTATTATTGCTGTTTTTTTATTGTTTTTTAATCATCAACATCATCAGTTGTTCTTGTTATTATTGCCGTTTTTATTGTTGTTCTTTAATCATCAATATCATTATCATTGTCATTACTGTTCTCATTAGTTATCATAGTTATTATTAGAGAGATGATCATAATAAGGCTAATAGTTATAACAATCTTGACAATATCGTTGTTGTGATGATCAGGAAAGTAATTGTATAAACAGCATCATTTCAGATCAGATAATTAATCAAAAGGTAGATAAATAAGGGAATAAGTTGTAAATAAATTAAAAGATAAAATATAGATACAAATAACAAAAAAACTACGCAAAAAGAGAGAGAAAATCGATATATGTAAATAACAGAATGAGAGAAAAAAAACAAAAAAGAAAAAAAAAAAAACGATAACATGCGCAAAAAACATAAGCAAAAAACGACATAAATAACCAACAGAATGAAACAAAAACAAGACAAAAGAAAAAGACCAAAAAAGAGGAATTAAAAGGAAGAAAAGAAAACCCGATAACGTACGCAAAGAAAAAAATATACGCAAAATACGACATAAATAACCAACAAAATGAAACAAAAACAAGACAAAAGAAAAATACAAAAAAAAAAATAAAAAGGAACAAGACAAAACTCGATAACGTACGCAAAAACAAACAAACGCAAAAAACGACATAAATAACCAACAGAATGAAACAAAAACAAGACAAAAGAAAAAGGACAAAAAAGAAGGAATAAAAAAGGAAGAAAAGAAAACCCGATAACATACGCAAAAAACGACATAAATAACTAAAAAAATGAAACAAAAACAAGACAAAAGAAAAAGACAAAAAATGAGGAATAAAAAGGAAGAAAAGAAAACCCGATAACGTACGCAAAAAAAACATATGCAAAAAACGACATAAATAACCAACAAAATGAAACAAAAACAAGACAAAAGAAAAAAGACAAAAAAAAGGAATAAAAGGAAGAAAAAGAAAACCCGATAACGTACGCAAAAAAAAAACATACGCAAAAACAACATAAATAACCAACAAAATGAAACAAAAACAAGACAACAGAAAAATACAAAAAAAAAGGAATAAAAAGGAAGAAAAGAAAACCCAATAACACATACGCAAAAAATTGAGAGAAGCACGACACAAATAATCAACAAAATGAAACAAAAACAACACAAAAGAAAAAACAAAAAAAACAAAAAAAGAGGAATAAAAAGGAAGAGAAGAAAACCCGATAAAAGGTGGTAGCAAGTGCAAAATCCGGAGAATGAGCCAAAGAGCCAGACTCACGCGCTCGCTAAATGCCTCTCGATTAATTGCAAAAGGATGATTCACGAAAGAAGGACAAAGGGAGGAGAAGAGAACAAAGAGGAGGAGAGGGAGACGAAGATGGGGAGAGACGGGAGCAAAAGGGAGAGAAGAAGAGGGAAGAGAAGAAGTGTGAGAGAGAGAGAGACCAAGGGAGACAGTGACAATGAAAGAGAACTTGGAGAGAGAGAGAAAAAGAGAGAGTTGAGAGAGAGAGAAAGAGACCAAGAGAGACAGTGACAATGAGAGAGAGAGAGAGAGAGAGAGAGACTAAGAGAGACAGTGACAATGAGAAAGATAGAAAGAGAGAGAAAAACGGTGAGAGAGAGCGAGAGAGCGAGCGAGAGAGACAGAGAGAAAGAAAGAGAGAGAGGGGTGGCAGAGACAGGAAGAGAGAGACAGAGAGAGAGAGAGGTGGGAAAGGGAGAGAGAGA
>NC_091589.1:7032377-7034877 GCF_042767895.1 Penaeus vannamei
AATATAATAAAGTAGGCCTAATATAAAGCCAAACGAAATATGCCCAAGATGAAGATAAAAAAAAAGAAAAAAATGGTAACCGGAAACTCGAATCAAAACAGAGCGCGCGAAGAATTAAAAGAAAAAAAAACACACTCACAAAACGCTATGAATCCGCCTAGCGTTCGTGTAACTCTTAATCCGGCCCCGGGGTATGCATATGAACCACGCCGCCTATTAATATCATGAGATTAAGGCATTAATATTCATGGTTTACGCGAACGATTTACCGTGTCGACCGAAGCCGTTCGTATAATCGCTTGAATGAATCCGAGTGAATCCGTCTACGCGACGTGCCGTGTTCTTTTGTTTTTTGTTTCTGTTTTGCGTTATTCTTCGTTCTAAGTTAAATTTTCTTCTTTTTTTGTGCGTATTTCTAATGTTTTCAGTTTTATTCTCTTTCTATTTGTCTGTTTTAGTATTAATTTCTGATTTACCGGCTCTGTTGTGTTGTCTCAGTCATTTTAACCATATTTTCTCTCTCTCTTTTCTTTTCTTCTCTTCTCTTCTCTTCTCTTCTCTCTTCCCTCTTCCCTCTTCTCTCTTCCTCTCTTCCCCCCCTCTCTCTCTCTCTCTCTCTCTCTCTCTCTCTCTCTCTCTCTCTCTCTCTCTCTCTCTCTCTCTCTCTCTCTCTCTCTCTCTCTCTCTCTCTCCGTTTCATCTACCCTTACTTAATCATTATTATCTACATCATTATAATCACCGATAAATTAATTCTATCGACCATGACTCAGTATTCGCAAAGAAAAACAGGTTAAGGGGAAAGATGATAAATCAGTGGATAGCGAAAAGAGATAAGGATAGGGAAGAGGAAGAAGAGAGAAAAAACATGAGACAGAGGGGGGGCAGGAAGGTAGGAGGGGATAGGAAAGAACGATAGACAAACAAGACGAACAGAAAGAGAGGGAGAGAGAGAGAGAGAGAGAGAGAGAGAGAGAGAGAGAGAGAGAGAGAGACAGAGAGAGAGAGAGAGATGTTAAACAAATAGCTAAAAAGATAAACCAATGAATGAAAGATAAATAACAAGTTAATGAATCAAGGTTAATCATACAACAGAGACGTATAAGACCTTCAAGAATTTTCAAAAAGTCTCATCCAAAAAAATAAATAAAAAAAGGTTTTAAAATCCATCAAACTGTCAGCTTATTAACTATTTTTTTTTTTTCAAAGACTCCCTTTTACACGCATAGAAGACAAGATAGATCAAGGGGCAAAGGATAAACAATGAGTAAAAACGTTAAGACAAAAAAGAAATTATCGATGACGTTGGGAATAAGATAGTCACCCCCGGAAGAAAACGGGGAAAAGGGGGGAGGGTAAATGAAGAAAGAAAAGGGAGGAAAAGAATAAGAAAAATTAGAAAGAGAGAGAAGAGGAGGGAAAAGAATAAGAAAAGAAAATATTTATAAAACGATTGGATAATCCATTAGATAAAGATGAAAATAAATAAGAAAAGAGGTGAGAGGAGAGAAGTATAGAGAAATCTCTGCTATTCCTTCAAAACTTCACCGAAATACAAACATAAAAAACTCAGGTATTTTAATGTACATATAAAAATACCACACCGCTATGTCTTTGCAGCTTCAAGGGTGTGATTCTAAATGTTTAGAAAGAGAGAGAGAGAGAGAGAGTGAAAGAAAAAAAAACGGTTATTTGAAGAACGCCAACTGTGTAAAGTGTCACGTGTTTACATCCAATAGTGCTGGATCCGAAATTGAGAGCGCACACATATTGCTAGAGATTATATACACTTCTTCCTTGTAAATGTAAAACCCTTAGCTAATGAACAAACGCAAACGTACACACAACACACACGCATACACAAACATACATACCTCACACACACACACACACACGCTTACACAAACACACCCACACATCATAAACACGCGAAAACAATCACATAAATAAACACCCAGTTTATCCAATAACCACATTCAATGGGGAAACAGGCAAAACGGGAAGAAACAAACGAAAGAAATATGTATCGATATTTTTTTTCCCTCTCTCCTTTCCCTCCCCCTCCCCCCAACAGGAAGAAAGGAGTGTGTGTGGGGGGGGAGGAGGGAGGAGGGTCATCTATAGGAACCCCCGCAGCTGTTTAGGTCGCCCTACCCCCTCCCTCTCTACCTGTGAGTGGGAACGGGACAGGTGTCGCCGACCAGACTATGATACAGGTGCCAGTCGGGATATATCTATATATCTATCACCTTATGCGGTTCCTGGAGTGCGTGTTTGTGTGCGTAGGGGAGGGGGAGGGGGGAGGGGGGTAAGAGAGGGGAGAGGGGGTGTATGTGTGTTTGTGGGGGGGGGGCTGTTTTTGTGTGGGTAGGTGAACGTGGTGCGCGCACACACACACACACACACACACGCACAGGGGCACATACACAGATACACACACACACACGCACAGAGACACATACACAGATACAAACACACACACGCTTAGAGAGACATATTC
>NC_091589.1:7044877-7057377 GCF_042767895.1 Penaeus vannamei
TCTCTCTGTCGATCTGTTTTTTTTTTTTTTTTTTTTTTTTTTTTGTCTTTCTCATTCTCTCTGTCGATCTGTTTTTTTTTTTTTTTTTTTTTTTTTTTGTTTTTTTTTTTCCATTTTCTCTGTCGATCTGTTTTTTTTTTTTGTTTTTTTTTTTTGGTTTGTCTTTCTCATTCTCTCTGTCGATCTGTTTTTTTCTTTTTTTTTTTTTTTTTTGGTTTGTCTTTCTCATTCTCTCTGTCGATCTGTTTTTTTCTTTTTTTTTTTTTGGTTTGTCTTTTTCATTCTCTCTGTCGATCTGTTTTTTTTTTTTTTTTTTTTTTGTTTTGTCTTTCTCATTCTCTCTGTCGATCTGTTTTTTTTTCTTTTTTTTTTCGTTTTTTTTTGGTTTGTCTTTCTCATTCTCTCTGTCGATCTGTTTTTTTTTCTTTTTTTTTTTTTTTTTTGGTTTGTCTTTCTCATTCTCTCTGTCGATCTGTTTTTTTTTTTTTTGGGGGGGGGGGGTTTGTCTTTCTCATTCTCTCTGTCGATCTGTTTTTTTTCTTTTTTTTTTTTTTTTTTTTTTGGTTTGTCTTTCTCATTCTCTCTGTCGATCTGTTTTTTTGTTTGTTTGTTTGTTTTGTTTTGTTTTGTTTTGTTTTGTCTATGGAGATATCTGTTTGTTGATCTGTCTGTCAGTCTCTCTCGTTTTCTGTGTGTATCTCCCTTTTTCTGAGGGTGGATGAGTGGGGGTGGCGGGTGAGGATGGGTGGGGGGGGGGGGTGCGTGTGTATGTATGTGTGTGTGTGTTCTATATGTCTCTCTCTGTCTGTCTCGAGAGCGTAAGAGAGAGAGAAAGGTTGAACGTTTTATGTAAGAGTTTCCTTCAGAAATAAAATAAAATAGTAAGATAATGATAATAAAAGTCGGAGATACGTCACCGCAGGATGAAAATTAGCAATGAAAAGCAAGAACAAATATAAACAATAAAAAACGTCAAATAGAAATTTCTTTTTTTTCTCTCTTTTTTCCTTAATCTAACTATATCAGAATTAACGCCAAGCGACATATAAAATAAGAAACGCAATTAATTTTCAGAGTGAGATTAAACACCAAAAAACTACGACTCAAAAGAAAATGAAAATTAAAAAAAAAAAAAACTCGAATGCCAACGTACTGTCTAGACCGGCCGCCATGTTTGTTTACATCTCGCTGACTGTCGACTTTGCCTTCGACTTCGATTGGGTGTGACGTCACTTACTCGAGCTTGTTTTTGCTTGTGACGTCATGGATTCAGGTTAGTTTATTTGGTTGTGATGTTATTAATTCATGTTGGTTTTGCTTGTGATGTCACGAATTCAAGTCGGTTTTTGCATCTGACGTCACGAACTCAAGTTGGTTTTGCCTATGACGTCACTAAAACAAGTTGTCTTTTTGCCTATGACGTCACGAATTGAAGTTGGTTTTGGCTTGTGATGTCATGAATTCGTCAGTTCTTGATTCTTATTTCATGAACTCAAGTCAGTTCTTGCTCTGACGTCACGGTCTTGTGCGTGATGTCACAATGTCAAACTCACTCACGAATATGACGTCATAACTGAAGCCAATTCTTGTGCGTGACGTCATGAATTTAAGTAAATTCTTGAAATGAATATTATCTCAATTCCCGAAATGCGGTTTCTATCTATCTATCTATTTCTCTCTCTTTCTCTCTCTCTCTCTCTCTCTCTCTTTCTCTCTCTCTCTCTCTCTCTCTCTCTCTCTCTCTCTCTCTCTCTCTCTCTCTGTCTCTCTCTCTCTCTCTCTCTCTCTCTCTCTCGCTTTCTCTCTAAGAGAGAAGAAAAATAGAAAGAATTAGAGCGAGAGAGACAGAAAGCAGAAAGGAAAAAAGAGAGAAAAGAAAGGAAGAGAAATAGAAAGAGAGGTAATTTCAGAGCAAACATGGCAGTGGGTAGGGAGTAAAACGGAGAGGGGAGGGGATGGGGTGAGAGGAGAAGGGAGGGAGGGGAGGGGGTGAGGGGGAGGGAGAGGGGAGGAGAGAGGGGATGTCACACTCGTGGGAAAAGAGGGAGAGAAGAGAGATGGAGGGGAGGGAAGGAGGGAGGGAGATGTCACCTCCCTAGGATGGAGGGGGAGAAGGGGTAAGGAGGGGGGAGAGGGAGGAAAGTCACAGTTCTTGGAAAAGGGGGAGAGGGAAGGGGTGAAGGAGGGAAGGAGGGGGAGGGGGGGGGACGTCAGCTCCCTTGGACCTCCGCTTCTTATTCTTTTATGAAGTCTCAGCTGCGGCGCTTCCTAAGAAATGGCGCTGGGCGATTTTCTTCTTTTTCGGGTGCTCGGTTTTATATTTTTATGTGTGTGTGTGTGTCTCGCTTCCCTTTTTTCTTTTTTTTTTTCTTTCTCTTTTTTTTTTTTTTTTTGTTTTTGTCTCGTATCTGTATTTCCATTTTCTGTTGTTGTCTTTTTCCTTTCTTTTTGTGTGTCTCTCGTTTATGTTTTTCGTTTTTTGTTTTTTGTTGTTGTTTTTTCTTTTTCGGTTATTGTGTGTGTCTCGTATCTGTATTTCCATTTTCTGTTGTTGTCTTTCTCCTTTCTTTTTGTGTATCTCGTATTCATATCTTTATGTGTGTCTCTCGTTTATGTTTTTCCTTTTTTGTTTTCTGTTTTTTTTTCTTTTTTTTCTTTTATTGTGTGTGTCTCGTATCTGTATTTCCATTTTCTGTTGTTGCTGTTTTTTCTTTTTTGTGTGTGTGTTTCGTATCTGTTTTTCATTTTTTCTTTTTTCGTTTTTTTATGCGTGTGTGTGTGTGTCTTTTGTATCTTTTTTCCCATTTTGTTTTTTATTTGTGTTTCTTGTATCTTTTTTTTCATTTTCTGATTTTTCTTTCTTTCTTTCGTTCTTTCTTCCTTTTTTTCTTTTCCGGCTTTCTGATTTTGTTGACTCATTGTTTTTGCATTTTTTCCATCTTCAGTTTCTTTCCTTTCTTTATTTTTTCCTTTCTTTTCTTTTCGGTTTTCTGATTTTATTGTTTGTGCGCTTATATATATATATATATATATATATATATATATATATATATATATATATATATATATATTATCTTTACATTTTTTGTGTTTTGCATATTTCTCTTTTCATTATTCTTTTCCTTTCTTATTTTCTATAATCCTCCTATTTTATCGTCTTACCGTTTTTTTCCTTCTTCTTGTTTTCTGTAAATTATTTCCGTGTGTCTTCTTCCTTTACGTCTTGTGTCTCACTTCGTTTTCTTCTGTTTGTTTTTAATCCATTTTATATATCTTTCGCCTTCTTTCTTCCTCCTTCCTCTTATTATGTCTTCATTCTATAATCGTCTTTTTAATGAGTTTCTCTTTCATCCATTTATCTATTCGTCTGTCTGTCTATCTCTGTGTCTCTATCTATCCCCTTTCCTTCTCCCCCGAAAAAGATAGAATTTAAAACAAAAATAACAAATATAAAAGATAAATAGATTAA
The DNA here is from genome assembly GCF_042767895.1 of Penaeus vannamei. Lineage (NCBI taxonomy): Eukaryota > Metazoa > Arthropoda > Malacostraca > Decapoda > Penaeidae > Penaeus > Penaeus vannamei. The sequence continues at coordinate 7,048,347 of NC_091589.1, forward strand.
AAACAACAAAAAAATAAACGAAGAAATAAGAGAAGTAGATGGATATAAAAAGAAACAATGAAAAAAGAAGAAAAAAGACACTCAGAAGACGAAATAAAAGAAGTTGCACATATTGAGACGACACAAACTTTAGCCGTTTTATGCTTAGTGGCATCCGATGCGCCCGAGATGCCATGTTTGCATTTATGTTGACTTTTTCCGCGACGGAGAGTTAAAGTGGGAAGTTGTCGGAAAGGAGAGACAGAGGGAAAGGGAGAAAGATGGAGATGGGGAGACAAAGAGGGGAGAAGAGAGGGATGGGGATAGGAAATGAAGAATAGAGAAGGGTGTAAGAGAGTGAGAGAGAGAGAGAAACAGAGAGAGAGAGAGAGAGAGAGAGAGAGAGAGAGAGAGAGAGAGAGAGAGAGAGAGAGAGAGAGAGAGAGAGAGAGAGAGAGAGAGAGAGAGAGAGAGAGAGAGAGAGAGAGAGAGAGAGAGAGAGAGAGAGAAAGAAAGAGAGAGAGAGAGAGAGAAATAGTAACAATGCAATGAAGCCAATTCGATTATAATGACTTTCTTATAATGTTCATTGTGCATGTACTATCTTTATCTTGCAATTTCTCTTGTTATTGTTGCCCATCCATCATCACATATCATCCAGTATTCATCAATTTCGCATAATTGAATATCAGACTTTTTTAAAATAAATTTATGTTTACCTCCATCAAGATGCTTATATTTTTGGTATCGTTGGTTAGCTTGCTCGTTTGTTCGTTGGTTAGCAGGAAAACTCAAAAAGTTATGAACAGCTGTGGATTTTTTTTTTTTTTTTACCAGAGGTGTGTCTTAGCCCTACGTAGATGCCATTAAAGATTTTATGTGATTAAATATATATATACATGTATATATATATATATATATATATATATATATATATATATATATATATATATATATATATATATATATATATACATACGTGTGTGTGTGTGTGTGTGTGTATATAATGTATGTATGTATATGAATGTGTATATATATATATATATATATATATATATATATATATATATATATATATATATATATATATATATATATATATATATATTCAAACACACACACACACACACCGACGGATAGACCCACAGATAGATAAATAGATAACCGCGCACCCCCAGTCACGCTCCCCCATTCATTCGTGTCACCTCGAGACATTATTCATAAACTTTCATAAATTCTTTTCAAACTTGTAAGTCTTCAAAGCGACCCCCCTAACACCCCCTCCTCCCCCTCCCCCCACCTGTTCCCTCACTCTTCCTAGGCCTTCCTCTGGCTGACAGCTGACGGTTAGTGGCTGACAGTCCCTGCTGATAACATGTACATACCTCACCCCCTTTGGCTTGCCTGGCTCCGTCTGTCTCGCTGTCTTAAGTGCACACTTACTTCTGCTGACACTTACGTAATAATGTATGGACGGCACATTGATGTATGGGCAGCACATTGATGTATGTTTAGTATACTGATGTATGTATAGTACACTGATATATATAGTATTCTGATTTATGTATAGTACACTGATGTATGTATAGTACTCTGATGTATGTATAGTACGCTGATGTATATATAGTACACTGATATATATAGTATTCTGATTTATGTATATTACAATGATATATGTATAGTACTCTGATGTATGTATAGTACTCTGATGTATGTATAATACTCTGATGTATGTATAGTATACTGATGTATGTATAGTACACTGATGTATGTATAGTACAATGATGTATGTATAGTACTCTGATGTATGTATAGTATACTGATGTATGTATAGTACACTGATGTATGTATAGTACACTGATGTAAGTATAGTACTCTGATGTATGTATAGTACACTGATGTAAGTATAGTACTCTGATGTATGTATAGTACTCTGATGTATGCATAGTATACTGATGTATGTATAGTACACTGATGTATGTATAGTACACTGATGTATGTATAGTACACATGTATGTATAGTATACTGATGTATGTATAGTACTCTGATGTATGGACAGTACACTGTTGTATCTATAGTACACTGATGTACATGGATTTAAACTAATACGTTATATAGATAGATGGGTGGATGGTTGGATACATAGGTAGATAGATAGATGAATAGATAGATATATAGATAGACTGATAGACTAATAGACTAATAGATAGATATATAGATAGACATATAGTTAGATTGCTAGATTGCTAGACTAGTAGATAGATAGATAAATAGATATAGATAGATAGATTAAAAGAGTGATAGACTAATAGATAGATAGATAGATAGATAGATAAATAGATAAATAGATAGATGGATAGATTGAAGATTGATAGACCTACATCCTGATATATTGGTAGACTGATAGATAGATAGATAGACTGATAAATTGATAGATAATTAGATAGATAGACAGATAGACACAGATAAAGTAACTACCTTTTTATACTTACATTAAATCTTAGTCTGTCTTTCAATGCCCATTTCTTACCTGTTGGAATAGAAAAATAAAACAATATTAACTAATGATGGAGATAATGCAAATAATAGTAATAATTGCAAGAACAACAATAATTATGGTGATAATGACACAAATGATAATGATGATGGTGATGATACAGATATGGTGATGATGATGATAATTTTGATGGGATTAACGATGTTCATCTTGATAGTAATAATAGTGATGAGAATAATGATAATGATGATAAGATCAGTAAAGATGATGATAGTAGTAGTAGGAGTAGAAGATGTGGTAATCATGATAATGATGGTAATGATGATAACTATAATAACAACGATAATAATGATGATGAAAATGATAATAAAGCTAATAACAATAACAATAAGGATACTGATGAGGATGATAATGATAATAACAATGATAAAAATGACAACAGTGATGAGGATAATAATGATAATGATAATAACAATAATAATAAGGATAATAATGATGATGATAAATAATGATAATAATATCAACATCAAAACAACACATACTGACGTACTACTTACAACAACAACAACAATAACAACAACAATAAAAACAACGGGCAACAAAAACAACAACAACAAAAACAACGACAACAAAAGCAACAACAACAATAACAACAACAACAAAAACAACATCAACAAAAACAACAACAACAAAAATAACAACAAAAGCAACAACAACAATAACAACAACAACAAAAACAACATCAACAAAAACAACAACAACAAAAACAACGACAACAAAAGCAACAACAACAACAAAACAACAACAACAAAAAACAACAATAACAACAACAAAATTTCAACAGCACAAAAAATAATAAAAATATAAATAAAAAATCGTAAGAATAATGAGCAAATTTCTCGCTCCAGGGAACCCCGGATTGCCATTAAGGTTCAATAGCCCATCACAAATCACGGTATATTGATCCTTCCGGGGGAATCATTGCATTTGTTTATGCTTATCTGTCCATTTGTTTGTCTGTCTCTTATTCTGTACTTTTCTGTCTGATTTTCCTCATCGTTATCTATATATCGTTATTGTTATTATCATTATCATCATTATCATTTTTGCTATTATCATTATCATAATTGTTATTATCATTATTATTATTGTTATTATCATTATTGTTATTATCATTATCATCATTATCATTTTTGTTATTATCATTATCATTATCATCGTTATCATTATCATTATCATTACCATTATCATTATCATTATTGTTATTATCATTTTCATCATTATCATTATCATTATTGTTATTATCATTATCATCGTTATCAATATCAGTATCATCGTTATCAGTATTATTATTGTTATTGTTATTATTATTATCATTATTATCATCATCATTGTCATTATTATTATTATTGTTATTATCATTATCATTATTACCATCATCATTATCATCATTATTATTATAGTTATTATCATTATCATTATTACCACCATTATCTTTATCATAAACACAGCTACTACTGCTACTACTATCATCATCTATAATGACCTGATCATCATCATTAATGTCATCACTGCTATTACTATTATGATTATTCTGTATGTCTGTCTGTAATTTATCTGATTTTCCTTTAACTATATCTGTCTATTTTTATATATTTATCTGTATGTGTATTTATGTTGGATGGATGTATGTTTGTGCGTGTATGTATGTCTGTATGAATGTGTGTGTGTGTCTGCATGAATGTGTATGTGTGTATGTCTGTATATATGTGTGTGTGTGTGTATGTCTGTATGAATGTGTGTGTATGCGTGTCTGTATGAATGTGTGTGTGTGTATGTCTGTAAGAATGTGTGTGTAGGTACGTCTATATGAATGTGTGTGTATGTATTTATGTATGAATGTGTGTGTGTATGTATGTGCGAACGTATGTATGTGTGTACGTAGCTAGATAGGCAGGTATGTATGTAAGTATGTGTATGCATTCGTATATAGACTATTTATATTCGTGCATACGTGTATATCTAACAGAGAAAAGATAGAAAGATCTATAAAAAAAAAATGAAAGACCAAAATCAAAAGAGAAAATATGAAATAAGAAAAAATGCTGATAAAGGAAGACAAAAGCAACAGAGAAGAAACAGGAATCAGAAAAAATGCTGATAAAAAGAAGACAAAATCAACAGAGTAAAGAAAAGAATCAGAAAAAATGCTGATAAAATAAGACAAAAGCAACAGAGAAAAGATAGAAATAAGAAAAAACGATAAAGGAAGACAAAATCAATAGAAAAAAGATAGAAATAAGAAAAAAAATACTAACAAAATAAGACAAAACCAACAGAGAAAACCAGGAATAAGAAAAAAAATACCAATAAAAGAAGAGCAACAGAGAAAAGACAAGAACCAATCAAAAAAATATGAAAAAAACACCGAAATTGGAATGTAAGAAGGAACATTCCAAAATCTACTCGGGTCACCTGGGCAACCGCGCGCCTGGCTCCTCCCCCTCTCGCGTAGCCCGGATTGGCGGATTCACCCTTACGCGAACGGCCCGGCCCCCTCCGCGCGTTCTTGGATTCATATTGGCATCCGGATGGGAATTCTTTCGGGAAAGTCGTTGGCTGACTTTTAGCTTATTTTTGGGTGTTTTATTTTTAGATTTGTCTTGTTTATTATTGTTGGTGGATTGTTTTATTTGTATTTTTTTGGTTTGTACTTTTTTTATTTACTTTTGAGTTTATTTTTGTTGATTGATAAACGAAATGGGTGATGTTTTTCGTGTTTTTTTCGATTTTTTAGATCGGTGACTCTTTCTTTCTCTCTCTCTCTCTCTCTCTCTCTCTCTCTCTCTCTCTCTCTCTCTCTCTCTCTCTCTCTCTCTCTCTCTCTCTCTCTCTCTCTCTCTCTCTTCCTCCCTTCCTCCTCCCTCCCCTCACCCTCTCCTTCTCCCTCTCCCTCTCTCCCTCTCCCTCTCCCTCTCTCCCCCTCTCTCTCTCTCCCTCTCTCTCTCTGCCTCTCTTCCTCTCCCTCTCCCTCTCCCTCTCCCTCCCTGCTTCCCCCTCCCTTCACCCAAGGCCAGAACCAAACCGAAGAATTGAATAAAGGAAATCCGATTAAACCAAGTCACGGCTTCAACCGCAGCTTCTCCCTTCTAAGAACTCATTGTTGAGGGCATCTAGAGGCTCTGGGGGCAATAAATGAGTAAATAGATAAAAAGGAGTGGGAATGGGTGTGTTAGTACATGCTTTTAGGAAGGGAGGGGGGAGTGAGAGGGAGGGGGGAGGGAGGGGGAGAGAGAGAGAGAGACAGAGACACAGACACAGACACAGACACAGACAGACAGATAGACAGACAGATAGATAGATAGATATATAGATAGACAGACAGACAGCATAGAGATATAGCCAACTCTCACTTCAATGGCACTTATATATAAGGATGTTCCACTTAGCGACCGATCCTGACACCAGTTAAAGAGAAGCCAAGGATTTCTTCTCAGATTAAGAAAAGGATATCATTTCACATCCTGACTCAGAGGCCCCTACAGGCACTACACTATGTCACGTGTTACCTTGCTTTATGAAGTCTTGTGGTCTGAGTGTAGGCACTCCCTTGTATGCGGTGCCACCTACAGTTTGGTTTGGATGGCAGAGTTACTGTGGATGGCACTCTAAAGTCTTTTGTTGAGGCCTTGAGGTGAAATGGACTTGGCACTGGCTGGTGGTCAAGGCTGGAGATTTTAGGGGAGGTAGCTTGCCTTCGTCAATCTTGCTGGAGTAAAGTGAACTGACTTCTTCATTGCTTTAATCTTTTGTGGGGTTAGTCATTCGAAAACGTTGCCTGCTATAATAATAGTAATAATAATGATAATAATAATAATAATAATAATAATAATAATAATAATAATAATAATAATAATAATAATAATAATAATAATAATAATAATAATAATAATAATGATAATGGAAATGATGATAATAATTTAGGGTTTGCTGTGACAGGCTCTTGTGACATCAGTCATATTGTGGCTTGTCTATTTATTGTGCCTCTAAATTACCCCCTGTGTGCGAGGAACGGCCGGGGTTACCATCCACTGGCGGTGCGCGGGAATCGAACGCAGGTCAGCAAGATTGCAAGACGAAAGCGCTACCGCGGCACCACGCCACACTTTCCTATGCATTCTCCTCTCATTTGCAACCTATCATCAATAATATTGGGTGAAGCTGGGATTTTACAGTTACATGCTCTTGCTATCGCCACATTGCTGTGTAGTGCAGCGGCAACGTGCAGGTTTAGCAATCTTGCTGACCTGCGTTCGATCCCGCGCGCTGCCAGTGGACGGTCACCCCGGCCAGTCCCCGCACACAGGGGGGAGATTTAGAAGCAATTTTTTTTTATTTTTTTTTTTATTTTTAGATTTATTTATTTATTATTATTTATTTATTTTAGATTTATTTATTTATTATTATTTATTTATTTTAGATTTATTTATATATTTAGATTTATTTATTTTGAGATTTAGACAGACAGCATGCCACAGCAAAGAATATCCATCGAAACACACGGAATTGAACCTAAATCTTAAATCTTATCTTTACATATCGGATGCTGGTCGTGGGACTTGCTCTGGGTAATCTCCCGTAGCCTTTGCCCGCCCAGAGACACCCGCAGATCAGTGGACGGTTTTATATCAGACTCTTCCTTCTAGTCTTTGCCCAAAAAGGCTCACTCCACAAGGCAAGAGGGACCCCAGGCAGGTACTCCCACCCCGGGTAGGAGAGGGCCTGGGAGTAGTGGCAGGTTAAGGGGAAACTCCACTTCCCACAGACAGAGCAGAGCCACCGGTTGCACTCTAATGGCAGGCTCATGTCCTTACTAAAGTGTAAATCGAACCGACTGAAGTGTACTAAAGTGTACTTGGCTGAAATTAACTGAACTGAGATTGAAGGAAACTGAATGAACTAAAGTCACTGAATTAGATTTTATTGCACAGGAAGGAGAAGAAGTAATCCGAACTGAAATGAACTGACTGAAGTGTACTAAACAGTACTGTACTTGACTGAAATGTACTGAACTGAGACGAAGAAAACTGACTGAACTAAAATCACCGAATTTGATTTTATTGCACTGAAATAAGAACTGAACAGAAATGAACTGACTGAACGGAAGTGACCCGAACGGCCAGGCAGCCACAAAACGAGCACTTAATTGACCTGTCCTGAGTTGACCGGACCTGACCAAGCCGTAATCGTGACTCATTAGCAGAGAGGTCGTTCATGTTTTTCAGTGACTCATTCATGCAGTCTTTATTATGCAAATGTATATTGCTTTTTATGATAATTAGGATGATAATAATTATGAGGAGGAGTAGGAATTGAAGGATAATGATAATAGTAGAAAAAGATAATGATGGTGAAAATGATGATGATGATGATAACAGAAATAATAATGGTGATATTAATGATAAAGGTGACTATGGTTATGAAGATAATAATGTCAACAACAGGAATAACAAAAAAAAAATAATGACAATAATAACACCATCATCATTATTGCAACAATAACTGAGTTGATCACGAAAACGATAATGACTTTGAACAAAATCATCCTCATTGCAATTATAATTATCATTACACGAGAAAAAAAACACAACATATACAGTTTTACAAACACACCTGACAAAGGTAATTTTCAATCATTTCGATAGAGAGAGAAAGATTAAATTTATCCTGTAATCCTGTCGGTGGTTAATTCCCACAAGGCCTAGTACATAGAGGGAGAAAAAAAAAATGAAATCAAATTTACATAGATATAACTTTGCACTGTTGCCAAGGTCGGGTGATTTGATCGGAGTCGTTGGCAACTCTGCGCCTTCGTTTCTCATGTTGCCGTAATAGTGGTCGTTATTTTTTTCGGACTGGTCGCTTGTTTTCAATGTCTTTATTTGCGAAATGTATATTGATTATTTTATTCTCTCTCTCTCTCTCTCTCTCTCTCTCTCTCTCTCTCTCTCCCTCTCTCTCTTTGTCTCTCTCTCTCTCTCTCTCTCTCTCTCTCTCTCTCTCTCTCTCATTCACCCACGCATTCACTCCTCTCTCTCTCTCTCTCTCTCTCTCTCTCTCTCTCTCTCTCTCTCTCTCTCTCTCTCTCTCTCTCTCTCTCTCTCTCTCTCTCTCTCTCTCTTTCTCTCACTCATTCACTCACTCACTCATTCTCTCTCTCTCTCTCTCTCTCTCTCTCTCTCTCTCTCTCTCTCTCTCTCTCTCTCTCTCTCTCTCTCTCTCTCTCTCTTCTCTCTCTCTCTCTTTCTCTCTCTCTCTCTCTCTCTCTCTCTCTCTCTCTCTCTCTCTCTCTCTCTCTCTCTCTCTCTCTCTCTCTCTCTCTCTCTCTCTCTCTCTCTCTCTCTCTCATTTTTTCACTTTCACTCTCACTCTCACTCTCACTCTCACTCTCTCCCTCTCTCTCTCTCCATCATCTATCCATCCACCCATCTATCTATTTATCTATCTATCCATCTATCCACCTATCTTCTCCGCCCTTAACAATCATTCATAAC
>NC_091589.1:7062377-7067377 GCF_042767895.1 Penaeus vannamei
TCCCCCTCCTCCTTCCTCTTCCCTCCTCCTCCTCCTCCTCCTCCTTCCTCCTTCCTCCTTCCTCTTCCCTCCTCCCCCTCCTACTTCCTCTTCCCTCATCCCTATTCCTCCTCCCCCTTCCTCCTTCCTCTTCGCTCCTCCTCCTCCTCCTCCTCTTCCTCTTCCTCAATCTCTTTTCACAAAAGGCTATGCGCTGTGCCGCTTTGAAGGGGACACTGAGCACATACATAAATATATATTCTCTAGGATATTATAATTTCGTCTAATGGACCGGAAAGCATATATATAATTTTGCTGTCTTTCTTTCATCTTTTTATGTTTTTTTTTTTTTTTTTCCTTCTTCTTCTTCTTTGCTTGTAATTTCTTTTTTATTTCTGTTATTCCATATATAGGTCTACGTACAGGTAAGGAAGGAAAGATGCATATATATATATATATATATATATATATATATATATATATATATATATATATATATATATATACATATATACATACACAGAGAGATAGGTAGAGAGACAGATAGATAAATATTTACTGACTACAAATGCAGAGATACATTAACGGATTAAACGTGAAAGTTTAAAAAAAAGGATAATATTTTGAAAAAAAAGGAAAATGAAAAATGAAAATGATTGTACAATGCGTTAAAAGGCAGAGACAGACAGATGCAGATAGAGACAGACAGAGATAGACTGAGACAGACAAAAACAGATAGAGATAGAGGCAGACAGAATCAGATAGTTTCAGACAGAGATAGACTGAGACTGACTGAATCAGATAGAGATAGATTGAGGCAGATAGATTATGACAGATTCAGATAGAGATACTGTGAGACAGACAGATTCAAATAGATATAAGCAGATACAAATGCAGATACAAACAGATACAGATAGAGACAGGAAGATACAAATACAGACAAAAATAAAGAGACAGAGACAGACAGATATAAACAGAGACAAACAGATACAGACCCAAACAGACAAGAATAAACAGAGCCAGGGAGAGAGAGAGAGAGAGAGAGAGAGAGAGAGAGAGAGAGAGAGTGAGAGAGAGAGAGGAAATAAACAGAGAGAGAGAGAGAGAGAGAGACAGGAACAAACGCAGAGAGAGAGAGAGAGACAGGAACAAACAAAGAGAGAGAGAGAGAGAGACAGGAACAAATAAAGAGAGACAGAGAGAGAGAGAGAGACATGAACAAACAGAGAGAGAGAGAGAGAGAGAGAGGAACAAACTGAGAGAGAGAAAGAGACAGGAACAAATAGAGACAGAGAGACCGACAGAATCATACCGCAATGACCATTAAACAATATAAATATATGATTAAAGTACCAAGTGATGTAGATAACGAGAGCGGGGGGTGGGGTGGGGGGGATAGAAAATACCAGTGCCATAACTATGAGCGTGTTTTTAGGCATTTTAAGACATCTTAAGGACTTTTTTTCAGAGCATCTAGGGGTCCTTTTAGGATATCTACAAAAAAAAGGACATAACGTTTTTTTTTTTTCTTTTTCTTTCTCTCTTTCGTTCTTTCTTTGTTTTTGTTTTTTATAAATACACTTAAGTAACCAGATGTTGAAGAGGCACCGCCAGAAGGGCCAAAAGAGTGCCATTCTTGTGGGCGGGGCTTGAGTTGCCCTCGAGTAGCCGTAAGTCCGTCTTGGAGTTTGTATGTATGTGTGTGTGTGTGTTTATGTGGAGTTTGTATGTATGTGTGTGTACGTGTGTGTGTGTGTGTGTGTGTGTTTATGTGGAAGTGTGCGTGTGTGTGCTTTTATTATTTCTTTACTTGTTTGTCCGGCCATTGTTTCTTTCTCTCTTTATCTATTTATCTTTCTATCTTTATATATATGTTGTGTGTGTGTGTGCATGTGTGTCTGTGTGTGTATGTGGAAGTATGCGTGTGTTTGTGTGTGTGTTTATGTGCAAGTGTGCGTGTGTGCGTGTGTGTTTTTATGTGGAAGCTTGCGTGTGTGTGTGTGTTTATGTGGAGTGTGCGTATGTTTGTGTGTGTGTGTGTTTAAGTGAAAGTGTATATGTGTTTATGTGTGCGCGCGTGTGTGTTTATGTAAAAGTGTATATGTGTTTATGAGTGCGTGCGTGTGTGTGTGTGTGTGTGTTTATATGTGTGTGCGTGTGTGCGTGTTTATGTGTTTATTTGAAAGTATACATGTGTTTGTGTATATAGACATATATACACGCACATGTATATATACATTTCTACCCTCCCATAAACATAAAAAAAAAACAATAAAAAAAATCCATCACAAACCACAAACACACGAGAGCGAGTATAAAGAATCACATAAACTCCGGGGCCTTGCTCATATCTCTACCGGATGTCCAGCGCAATAATAGCCATATCTTGCATTATTCAGAGATAACCTCTCTCTCTCTCTCTTTTTTTTTTGGGGGCTCCTTTTTTTTTTTTTTGGCGGGAAACGTAACCACGATTTGGGCCTCTTGGATCAAGATGGACGGCGGTTGGGGGAGGGCGGGCGCTTTTAGAGAAATGTGTGTGTCTGTGTGTGTGCATGTATATGTATGTATGTATATAGATGTTTGTGTGTCTGTGTATGTGTGTGTGTGTGTGTATATATATATATATATATATATATATATATATATATATATATATATATATATATATATATATATGTGTGTGTGTGTGTGTGTGTGTGTGTGTGTGTGTGTGTGTGTGTGTGTGTGTGTGTGTGTGTGTGCGTGTGTGCGTGTTTATATATTTGTTCATTTATCTATACATTCATTTGTTTATTTTTTTATCTATGTGTATATGTTTATACTTTTCTCTCTCTCTACGTATTTATCTGTTTCTCTTCTCTCTGCTCTTCCTCTTTTGGTCAAATTCTTCTAATGTTGTACTTTGCTTTATTTTTGGCTCTCATGGGACTAAAAAACGTAAGAGGCTTTCATTAATCTTATTTCTTTTTCTTATTTTTATTATTTTTTCTTCTTTTTTTCTTTCTTTTCCTTATTCTTATTATTTTTTTCTTTTTCTTTTTTCTTTTTCTTTATTCTTTTTTTTCTTCTTTTTTCTCCTTTTTTCTTCTTTTCTTCTTTTTTCTTCTTTTTCTCCTTTTTCTTCTTGTTTTTATCTTTTTTCTTGTTTTTTCTTTTTCTTTTTTTGCTTTTTTTCTTTTTTCTTCTTTTTTCTTTTTCTTTTTTTTCTTTTTTCTTCTTTTTTTTCTTCTTCTCCTTTTTTTCTTTTTCTTCTTTTTCTTCCTCTTCTTTTTCTTCTTTTTCTTCTTCTTCTCCTTTTTTATTTTATCTGCTTTTTCTTTATTCTTCTTTTTCTTCTTTCTTCCTTTTCTTCCTCTTCTTTTTCTTCTTTTTCCTTCTTGTTCTTCGCATCCTTCCCATTCTTCTTCATTTTCGACAACCCTTTTTCTATCATTATCTATGGTAGTGATAATGGTAATGGCAATAATAGCAGCAGTAATAGTAATTGCAATAATGATGATACTAATGATAGTGATTATAATAATGATAATGATAGCGATAATAATGATAATGATAGCGATAATAATGATAGGGATAATAATGATAATGATAGTGATAATAATAATAGTGATAATGATAGTGATAATAATTATAATGATAATGATAATGAGAGTAATTTCTATAGTCATAATAATCGTAATCATAATAATCATTATTGTGATAATAATAATAATAATGATAATAGTGAAGATAATAATGGTAATAGCAATGATAATACTACTGATACTAATGATGATAATAATGATAGCAATGATGATAATAATAATAATAATGATAATAATGATAACAACAATAATAAAGACCATGACGATAACAACAAAACTCAGAACAACAACCACACCAACGGTAACAACAACAACAACAACAGCGCCAATAACAAGGACAAAAAACAACAATAACAGTATTAACAAAACCCCGTAACAACAGCAATTACAAGACGTTCGGCCGCTCTATGGTGCTGCCATCTGTTGCAGGAGCGGCGAGTTCATTTAACTGCATTCGCTTCTTCGTCTCGATTTCACACGGGTACGTTGCAATTGCGCAAGGTGGAGGGGGAGGGAGGGGAGGGAAAGAGTAGGGGGAGGGAAGGGGGAGGGGAGGGGAGGGGGAGAGGGAGGGGAGGGAGGGAGGGAGGGAAAGAGTAGGGGGAGGAGGGAGGGAGAGAGGGGAGGGGGAGGGGGAGTGGGGAGAGGGAGCGAAGGGAGGGAGGGGAGGGAAAGAGTAGGGGGAGGAGGGAGGGGAGAGGGAGAGGGAGGTGGGGGAGGGGCGAGGGAGGGTTAAGGAAGGGGAGAGGGAGGGAAGGAAGGGGAGTGGGGATGGGGGATGGAGGGGAGGGGAGAGGGAGAGGGTAGGGGGAAGGAAGGGGAGTGGGGAGGGGGAGAGACTAGGGAGAGGGAGGGAAGGGGAGAGGGTTAGGGAAGGAAGGGAGAGGAGAGGGAGGGAGGAATTGGGAGGGAGTGGGGAGGAGAGGAGGTGGAGAGAGAGGGAAAGGGAGGGAGAGTTAGGGAAGGGTTGGGAGAGAGTAGGGAAGGAAGGGGGAGGGAAGGAGAGGATGGAGGGGAGGGGGGAGGGAGAGGCCAGGGAGAGGAGGGAAGGGGAGAGGGAGGGAAGGGAGAGGGTTAGGTAAGGAAGGAGGAGGAGGGAGGGAAGGGAGAGGAGGGAATGGGGGATGGAGGGAGTGGGGAGGAGGGGATGGAGGGGAGACGGAGTTAAGGGGAGAGAGTTAGGGAAGGGGAGGGAGAGTTAGGAAGGGTTGGGAGAGAGGAGGGTGTAGGGAGGGAAGGGGAGGGATAGGTAGGAATGGGGAGAGAGTAGAGAGAGGAGGGAGTGGGGAGGGGGAGGAGGGGGAGAGACTAGGGAGAGGAGGGAGGGGAGGGAAGGAGGAGTAGGGAGGGAGAGGAGGGAGTGGGGAGGATGGAGGTGGAGAGGGGAAGGGAGAGGAGGAGTGAAGGTGAGCGGAGTACCAGAGGAAGGGAAAA
>NC_091589.1:7082377-7084877 GCF_042767895.1 Penaeus vannamei
TCACTTACCGTTATATTTACAAATGGGTATGTTATATATTCATATATCAAATATTGAGAGAAAGCGAAGAGAAATAGGTGTGAAGAGAGGGAGAAAGAGAAAAAGAGAAAAGGAAAAAGAAATAGACAAAGAGAAATGGAGTGAAAAAGATGGATGAGGAATGGAGAAAGAGAGAAACTAACCAGGAAGAGAGCGAGAGAGAGAGAAGGGGGGGAGAGAGAGAGACGGTGAGGGAGAGAGAGGGAGAGGGGAGAGAGTGAGTGAGTGAGTGAGTGAGTGAGCGAGTGAGTGAGTGAGAGAGTGAGTGAGTGAGTGAGTGAGAGAGAGAGAGAAAGAGAGAGAGAGAGAGAGAGGGTGAGGGAGAGAGAGGGAGAGGGAGAGGGAGAGAGAGAGAGAGAGAGAGAGAGAGAGAGAGAGAGAGAGAGGGAGAGAGAGAGAGAGAGAGAGAGAGAGAGAGAGAGAGAGAGAGAGACCGTATACGAATACTGAATAACACATTATATCTATAAGCCATATATCACGCCCCCCCAACATTCCCATAACCTCCCCCTCCCCCCGATCCTATCCCCTCCCACTCCCCTAACTCAAGAAAATCCCCAACCCCTCCTTTTCCTCTCACTCCTCTCCCTCCCACTCCCTTCCACCCCCACCCCCATTCCCTCTCCTACTCCCTCTCCCTTTCCCCTTAATCAAGAAATTACTCCATTCACCCTCTTCTCCGCCCATCTCCCCCTCTTTCCCCGCCCATCCCCCCTCTCCCCCTCCTCTTCCCATCCCCTCCCCCTCTCTTCTCCGCCCATCTCCCCCTTCCTCTTCTCCGCCCGTTCCCCCTCTTTCCCTCCCATCCCCCCTTTCTTCCCCGCCCATCTCCTCTCTCCTCCCCATCTCCCCTCCCCTCTCTTCCCCGCTCATCCCCCCTCTCCCCCTTCCCCCTCCTCTTCCCCGCCCATCCCCCTTCATCTTCCTCCACCCATCTCCCCTTCATCTTCCTCCACCCGTCCTCCCGCTCTCCCTCCCCCTCCTCTTCCCCGCCCATCCCCCGCCCCCCTCTTCCCCGCCCCCCTCTTCCCCGCCCCCTTCCCGCCCCCTCTTCCCCGCCCACACCCGAAGGCCTACTGATAGAAACAAGCGGAAATACCTAAGCCTAAAAAAAGATGGCGTTTTAAGCTTCAATAAAGAGAGGGAGGGAGGGAAGGATGGAGGGAAGGGGGGGAAGGAGGGAAGGAGGGGAGAGAGGGAAGGGAGGGAGGGAGGGAGGGAGGGAGGGAAGGATGGAGGGGAGAGAGGGAAGGAGGGGAGAGAAGGAAGGGAGGGAGGGAGGGAAGGGAGGGAGGGAGGAGGGAAGGAAGAGGGAGAGAAGGGAGGGAGGAAAAAGAAGGAAGGGAGGGGCGGGAGGAAGGAAAAGAGGAGAAAGAAAGAAAGAAAGAAAGGAGGACAAAAAATAGAGAGCGAAATTGAAAGAGAGGGGAGAGAAAATAGAGAGAATGAGAGGGAGGGAGGGAGGGAAGGAGGGAAGAAGGAAAAAAAGAATAAGAGAGAGAGAGAAAGAGAGAGAGGGGGGGGGAGAGACAGAGGCAAATAAGGAATTAAAGAAAGACAGAGAGAAGAAATTGAAAAAGAAGAAAGGAGAAAAGAAGAAAATAAAGGACATAAATAAAAAATAAATAAATAAGAAGAAGAAAAGACACGAACAGGAAAAAGTAGTAAAAAAAATGGATAAGAAAAAGAACAGCAAAAGAAACGGAGGAAAAAGGAGAAGGAGATAATAGAGAAGAAAGCATAAGAATAAGAAAAGTAAAAGGAAGAAGAAAAGGATGAAAACATTGATAAAAAGAAAAGAAAAGGAAGTAGAAGGAGAAGAAGACGAAAAAAGTTGAGGAGAAGAAGAAGAAAGGAAGAAGAAGAAGAAGAATAAGAAACGAAAGAAAAAAGAAGAGAAAGAAAGAATAAATAGAAGCATAAAAGGAAGAAAAAAAAGATGCTCAAGAATAAGAAAGAAACAAAAAGGAAAAGGAAAAGAAAAACGAAAACAAAAACAAAAGAAAAAGAAAAGAAAAAAAGGACAAGAAAAAGAAAAGCAAAACAAAAAGAAAAAAAGAAAAATAGAGAAAAGAAAACAATTATATATATGTATATATATATATATATATATATATATATATATATATATATATATATATATATATATATATATATATGTATATCAAAGCGCAGGCTCTCTCAAGGCCTAAGAAACGACCGAAGAAGAAAAAAGAAAAAGAAGAAGAAGAAAAAAAGAAAAAACAGAAAAAAATATATACATACATATATATATATATATATATATATATATATATATATATATATATATATATATATATATATCAGAAGGCGTGCTCTCCCAAAACCTAAGAAACGACCGAAGAAGAAGGAAAAGAACAGAAGAGAGAGAAAAAAAAGAGAAGAGAAAGAAAAAGAAAGAAAGAAAAACAAAAACAAAAAGAACAAAAAAATATATTTT
>NC_091589.1:7089877-7097377 GCF_042767895.1 Penaeus vannamei
CTTTTCCCCGCTCTCTCGTCCCTCCTCCTTTCTTCTTCTCGCTTTCCTCCTCCTGTTCTTTTTTTTTCTTTTTTTCCATGTCTGTCTTTCTTCTTATCGTTATGTTGTTTTTGTTTCTTCTCCTCTTTTTTCTTGTGTTTTTTTTTCTTTCTCTTCTTCCTTTTTTATTTTTTATTTATTTATTTATTTATTTGATATTCCTCCTTCTCCTCCTCCCTTATCTTTCTCTCCTGCCTTGTGATGTTCTTCCTTTCTCCTCCTCTCTCTCGTCCTTCTCCTCCTCCTCCTCCTATTCCCACTCCTTCTTCTTCTTCATCTCCTCCTTCCCTCCTTCTTCCTTCCTCCTCCCCTTCTTCCTCCTCCTCCTCCTCCTCTTCCTCCTCCCTCCTCCTCCTCCTCCTCCTCCTACTCCTCCTCCTCCTCCTCCTCCTCCTCCCTCCTCCTCCTCCTCCTTCCTTCCTCCCTCCACCTCCTTCCTTCCTCCTCCCCCTCCTCCTCCTCCACCTCCTTCCTTCCCCCTTCCCTCCTCCTCCTCCTCCTCCTCCTCCTATTCCCACTCCTTCTTCTTCTTCATCTCCTCCTTCCCTCCTTCTTCCTTCCTCCTCCCTTCTTTCCCTCCTCCTCCTCCTCTTCCTCCCACCTTCCTCCTCCTCCTCCTCCTCCTCCTCCTCCTCCTCCACCTCCTTCCTTCCCTCCCCCTTCCCTCCTCCTCCTCCTCCTCCTCCTATTCCCACTCCTTCTTCTTCTTCATCTCCTCCTTCCCTCCTTCTTCCTTCCTCCTCCTCCCCTTCTTTCCTCCTCCTCCCTCCTCTTCCTCCTCCTCCTCCCTCCTCCCTCCTCCTCCTCCTCCTCCTCCTCCTCCTCCTTCCTTCCTCCTCCTCCACCTCCTTCCTTCCTCCTCCCCTCCTCCCTCCTCCTCCACCTCCTTCCTTCCCCCTTCCCTCCTCCTCCTCCTCCCTCCACCCGTCTCTTTTAATTATATTTCCCCGCTTTCCCCTCCTTCCCCCCCCTTCGTCTACCTTACTCTCCCTCTCTCTCTTCCCCTCACCTCCCCCTCTCCCCTCTCCCTTCCTCCTTCCTTCCTTTCCTCAAACCCCAGCCCCCCTCACCCCTCCCTCCCCTTCGCCCTCTCTCTCCCCTTCTCGCCCTCTCTCCCTCTCCCTCTCGCTTCCTTCCTTCCCCCCTCCCCCTCTCCTCCGCTTCTCTCTTCCTCCCTTCTCCCTCTCCTTAAACACCACCCCTTCCCCTCCTCCTCCTCCCTCTCCTCTTGTCCACCCTTCCTCCCCCTCTCCCCCCCGTCCCCCGACTCTACTTTGTCCCCTACCCCCCCTCCCCCTACCCCCACCTGATATTCTGTCCCCTTATCCCCCCCCACCCCCCCTGCCCTCTCACCTGATACTCTAAGTGGGTTAGAGTTCATTAGGTTGTATAATTATCTGTCCTAAAGTAGATGGTGAATGTGCTATTTTTCTTCTCCTTCTTCTTCTTCTTCTTCTTCTTCTTCATCATCATCTCCTTCTTCTTCTTCTTCTTCTTCTTAATCTTCTTCTTCTTCTTCAGCTTCTACTTCTTCTTCAGCTTCTTCTTCTTCTTCGGCTTCTTCTTCTTCTTCTTCTTCTTCTTCTTCTTCTTCTTCTTTTTCTTCTTCTTCTTCTTCTTCTTCTTCTTCTTCGTCTTCGTCTTCGTTTTCTTCTTTTTTTTCTTTTTCTTCTTCTTCGTCTTCTTCATCATCTCCTTCTTCTTCTTCTTCTTAATCTTCTTCTTCTTCTTCTTCTTCTTCTTCTTCTTCTTCTTCTTCTTCTTCTTCTTCTTCTTCTTCTTCTTCTTCTTCTTCTTCTTTTTCTTCTTCTTCTTCTTCTTCTTCTTCTTCTTCTTCTTCTTCTTCTTCTTCTTCTTCTTCTTCTTCTTCTTCTTCTTCTTCTTCTTCTTTTTCTTCTTCTTCCTTTTCTTTGTTTGTTTGCTTCTTTCTTTTCTTTTTTCTTTTTTCCTTCTGCTCTTTCTTTGTTATCTCAGTCTTTCTTTTTATCTTTTTGGTGAATGTTCTATTTTTCTTCTTCTTCTTCTTCTTCTTCTTCTTCATCTTCATCTTTTTCTTCTTCTTTTTCTTTTCCTTTCTTTCTTTTTCTTTTTCGTTTTTCCTTCTTTTCTTTCTTTTTATCTCAATCCTTCTTTTTTTCTTTCTTTCTTTTTCTTTTTCTTTTTATCTCAAAGATTTTCTCGGTTGGAGACATTAAAAAAAAGGAAAATTTTTTGCTTTCCATTTTTTCTTTTTTCTTTGTTTATGTTTTGTTTGGGGTTTGTTTGTTCTATGTTGTTGTTGTTGTTTGGATTTTAAATTTATTGTTTATTTTGTTGATTTTGTGGTTGTGTTGTTGTTTATGTTGTTGATTATGTTGTTGTTTGTTTGTTTTGTTGATTTTGTGGTTGTTTGGTTGTGTTGTTATTTGTGTTGTTCCTTGATTTTATTGTTTGATTTGTTGTTGCTTGATTGTGTTGTTTGTTTGGTTGCTTTTTTATTTTGTTGTTTATTTTGTTTATTTGGTTTATATTGTTGTTTGATTGCAATGTTTGTTTTGTTCCTTGATTTTGTTGTTTGATTGTATTGTTCTTTTTTTTGTGGTTGTTTGATTATGTTGTAATTTCGTTGTTTTAATTTGTTGTTCTTTGCTTTATTTCGTCTATCTATTTATCTATCTATTCATCTTTTTATTTTTATTTTTTATTTTCCCCATTTCTCTCTTATCACGTATTTATCATTTTTCTCTCTCTCTCTTTACATTTTCTTGATTAATTTTTCCGATTGCAATAGCACTTCGATCATTAAAAGGAATAAGATAATTATTAAAAATTCGACGAAGAATATTAGTCATTACGATATTAATCATTGAGGATAATGATGATAATAACGATAATGATGAAGATAAGGATAATGATGATGAGGAGGAGGAGGAAGAAGAGGAGGAGGAGAAGGATAATGATAATGATAATAACGATAATGATGAAGATAAGGATAATGATGATGATGATGATAATGATGATGATGATGAGGAGGAGGATAATGATAATGATAATAACGATAATGATAAATTATAATTCATTGTTATCAATGTCGTAATAAAATTATCAGGATGGAAATTATAAGAATTAATCATGATATTAATCTGCTGAGTAGTTATGGGAACTGGTAGTTATCAAAAAAAATATAACTGTAATTAGAAATCAGAATGATAAGAGAGAGATAATGATGATAAGGATAATAAATAATGTTGATGATGATGATGATAATGATAATGATGATGGTAATGATGATGATGATGATGATGACGATGATGATGATGTGATGATGATGATGTTGATATTAATGATAATAACGATAATGATGAAGATAAGGATAATGATGATGAGGAGGAGGAGGAGGATAATAATAATAATGATAATAACGATAATGATGAAGATAAGGATGATGATGATGATGATAATGAGGGGGGGGGGGAATTTGACTAGCCCCTCCCCCCCCTCTTACAATCCTCCCCCCTCCCTCCCCCCCCCTTTGTTTCGCTTTCTTTTTTTTCTCCTTTCTTTCTTCTCCCCTTTTCTCTACTTGTTTTTTTCCCCTTTCTTTTCTCTCTCTTTTCCCTTCCCTTCTCCTCCCTCTTCTTCTCTTCCTCTTCCTTCCCCTTCCCTTCCTTCATTTCTTTTACCTATTCCTTCCTCTTCCTTCATTTCCTCTTCCATTTTCTTCTTCCCCTGCTTCCTTCTTCCTCATTCTCCTCCTTGTCCTCCCTTCCACTCCCTTCCCCCTTGCTCTCCCTCCCTTCCCTCCATTTCTCCCTTCCCCTCCCTTCTCCTTCCCCACCCTTCCTCCCCTCCTTCTTTATTCCCCATTCTCCTCCTTTCCTTCCTTCCCTTGCTCTCCATTCCTCCCTTCTCCTTCCCTTCTCCTTGCCCTCCCTTTCCTCCCTTCCTCCCTTCCCCTCCCTTCTTCCTTACTTTCCGCTCATTTCCCTCTTCACTCTCTGTGCCTATACCCTCACCCTCTCCCCTTCCTTTCCCCCTTTCATCTCCTCTCTCTTTTTCCCTCCCCTCACTTCCCCCTCCCTCTCTTTAATCCTGATTATCTCTTCCCCTCACTATTGGTCATTTTTTGTTTTCTTTTTCTTTTTCTTTTTTCTTTTTCTTTTTTTCATGCCTAACTTATCGGCCTCTCTCTCTCTCCTTCCCTCGTTTCCCCTTTCCTTAATTCCCCTCCCCTCCCCTTCCCTCTTCTCCCCTCTGCTTTTTTTTCTTCTCCCTTTCTCTCCTCTCCTTTTTCTCCCCTTCCTCCTTTCACCTTCCCTCCTCTCCCTTCTCCATTTATTCTTCTCCCTTTCTCTCCTCTTCCCTTCCCTCCTCTTCCTCCTCTCCCCTTCCCTCCTCTGTCCTCTCTCTTTTTTCTTCTCCCTTTCTCTCCTCTTCCCCTTTCTCTCCTCTCCCCTTCCCTCCTCTCCCCTTCCCCCTCCCTCCTTCCTCTCCTCTCTCTCCTCTCCTTTTTTCTTCTCCTTTTCTCTCCTCTTCCCCTTTCTCTCCTCTCCCCTTCCCTCCTCTCCCCTCTCCTTTTATTCTTCTCCCTTTCTCTCCTCTCCCCCTTCCCTCCACTCCCCTTTCTCTCCTCTCCCCCTTCCCTCCACTCCCCTTTCTCTCCTCTCCCCTCTCCTCCTCTCGCCTTCTCTCCTCTCCCCTTCCCTCCTCTCTCCCTTCCCTCCTCTCCCCTTTCTCTTCTCTCCCTTTCTCTCCTCTCTCCTTATCTTCTCCCTCTCCATACACTACTTAATAACGCCACTACCTCCCTCTTACCTTATCATCGCTTCGCTCTTACCCTCCCCTCCCCCTTCCCCACACCCGAACCAAACACCCTCCCTTCCCCTCACCACTCCCCCTCCCCCCCTCTCTCTCTCTCTCTCTCCCTTTCTCTCCTCTCTCTCTCTCTCTCTTAGTATACACCATCCCCCTCCTTCCTTCTCCCTCCAATTCCTCCAATTCCTCCCTCCCTCCCTCCCTCCCTCTCCCTCCCT
The DNA here is from genome assembly GCF_042767895.1 of Penaeus vannamei. Taxonomy (NCBI): domain Eukaryota; kingdom Metazoa; phylum Arthropoda; class Malacostraca; order Decapoda; family Penaeidae; genus Penaeus; species Penaeus vannamei. Next base: position 7,094,929 of record NC_091589.1, read on the forward strand.
CCCTCCCTCCCTCCCTCCCTCCCTCCCTCCCTCCCTCCCTCCCTCCCTCCCTCCCTCCCTCTCTTCACCCTCCCTCAACACATATCTACTCCCCCCCCCCTCCCCCTCCTTCCCACCCCTTACCCCACCCTGAGGGGGGGAAGGGGAAGGGAGGAGAGGGATTGTCTCTGACTCTGATATGACCTGATATGAGTGTGTAGGGGGGGGGGGGGGGTATTACTGTCATTATTATCATGATTATCATCATTGTTATTATTATCATTATTATTATTATTATTATCATTATTATTATTATTATTATTATTATTATTATTATTATTATTATTATTATTATTATTATTATTATTATTATTATTATTATTATTATTATTATTATCATTATTATTATCATTATTATTATTATTATTATCATTATTATTATCATTATTATTATCATTATTATTGCTGTTGTTGTTGTTGTTGTTATTATTAGTACCATTGTCATAATTATCATTACTATTATTATTATTATCATTATTGTTATTTTTATGATTATCATTATTATGATTATGATTATTATCATTATTATAATCATTATTGTTATCAATATTGTTATCATTATTATTTTTATTATTAGTAGTATCATTATTATTATTATTATTATTATTATTATTATTATTATTATTATTATTATTATTATTATTATTATTATTATTATTATCATTATTATCATTATTATTGTTATTATTATTATTATTATTATTATTATTATTATTATTATTATTATTATTATTATTATTATTATTATTATTATTACCATTACTATCATTATTGTCGTTGTTATTGTTATCATTATTATTATCATTACCATTATTATTATTATTATTATTATTATTATTATTATTATATTTATTATAACTATTATCATTATTATTGTTGTTGTTGCTGTTATTCTTATTCTTGTTATTGTTATTATTATTATTAGTGTCAACCTTATCATTATCATAATTATTATTATTGTTATTATCATTATTGTTGTTCTTGCTGATGTCGTTGTTTTGTTATCATTATGATGACGATAATAACAATATCAATGTAATAGCAATTGTAATTAAAGTTGAAATTGATGATGATGATAATGATGATAATGATAATGATTATACTAATTTTGACAATAATGATCCTCATTATCAACATTATCATAATCATTATCATTATCAACATTATAATCTATTACGATTATCATTCTCATTATCATTATCACTGTGATTATCGTTGATTTTGTTATGATCATTATTTTTATCATCGTCATCATCGTTATTATCATTATCATGACTACAGTTATTACCATTATCATTATTATCATTATAATTACTATTACTATCATTATTATCATTGTTATTAACATTATTGTTGATGTTAAGAAATGAATGTTCAGAGAAATAATACACAAAGAATGTGATCCTGACTGACATTTTCATAAACATTTTCATTTGCATATATTTTTTCTCATAATTTCTGTTCTCTTGTTTATGTGTTTTGTTCCTTTCTCCATCTTTCTTGCCTCTTTCTTTTCTTTCTCCCCTCTTCCTTTCCATTATTCCTTCCGTTCTCTCATTCTTTTTCTTTTCACATTTTCGACTTTCTATCTATCTATCTTCTTGTTTTGCTATTTTCTCCACCTTTTATTTGATTATCTCCTCCTCATCATCATCATTTTTCTTTTCCATTCCTCTCATTTTCCCCTTTCTGTGAATTCTCTCCTGTTGTCCATTTCCTTTTCCTCTTTTGTTCTCTTTCCTCTCTCTCTTCTTTCCCTTCTTTCTCTCTCTCTCTCCTCTTCTCCTCTCTCTCTTTCATTCTATCTCTCTCTCTTCCTCTCTCTCTCTCATCCTTTCTCTCTCTCTCTCTCTCTCTCTCTCTCTCTCTCTCTCTCTCTCTCTCTCTCTCTCTCTCTCTCTCTCTCTCTCTCTCTCTCTCCTCTCTCCCTCCTCTCCTTCCTCTCCTCCTCCCTCTCTCCCTCCTTCCCTCTCCCTCTCCTCTCCCCCTCTCCCTCTCCTCCTTCCTCCCCTTCTCTCTCTCTCTCTCTCTCTCTCTGTCTCTCTCTCTCTCTCTCTCCCTCTCTCTCTCTCTCTCTCTCAAGAGGAAAAAGCAAGAGAGAGAAAAAAAAGAGAACAAGAGGAGAGAACAAGAGAGCGCCAGAGAGAGCGAGCGAGAGAGCGAGAGAGAGAGTGTCCGTACTATCTCTCGCGGTATAAACTATTTTGAGATATTCCCCTCAACATGTTCTCCCATGACTCAAATGCAGGGGGGAAAAAACGAACTATTAATATGTCATACGATGGTGTATACAGACCATATATTTGGATTGTCCTTTGATGTGCGTCTGTGTGGTGGAGGGAAAGAGAAGGGAGGGAAGGGGAGGGAAGGGGAGGGAGGGAAGGGAGGGGAGGGGGAGGGAAGGGGGAGG